>NC_056066.1:21518409-21821439 GCF_016772045.2 Ovis aries
ATAACATGATTCATTGTTTAAATGAACATAAATTCAGTTTAAAATGAAACTTTAAATATAAGTGTTGGTCACATCTGGAAACATCAGTAGGGTTTCAGGACAATGTAAAGTTAGACAGTGGCGGCTTTCAGATGTCATCTGAAATAACACATGTACTTTCTGCATATCTTACAAAAGCTTCTTGGTCTGCAAATAGATAATAAAGAACAGGTCCTTCATGATAGCCCCAAGTGAATAAAAACAACTTGCCGAACTAATATTTTCTTGATTCTTCTTTACTCTTTCCATTTCAGGAGTTACACTTAGGGCTGTAGCTCTTCCCATCTGAGATTTATAATAAACCTATCATTTTGGAAAACAAAAAACAGAGCACTGTGAATCAATTCAACCAACCAAGAGTCTCAGAGTACTTATTTTAAAGAGCTAAGCAAAGATAGGAAGCTGCGGGGGTGGAAAAAAAAGGAGGCTAGCAGAGGTCTTTGTTGTTGTTTAGTCACTAAGTCATGACTGACACTTTGCGACCCCATGGACTGTAGCTCGCCAGGCTCCTCTGTCCATGGGTTTTTTTTTCCAGGCAAGAATACTGGAGTGGGATGCCATTTCCTTCTTCAGGGGACCTTTCCAGACCATGGATTGAAATGGAGTTTCTTGCATTGGGAGGCAGATTCTTTATCACTGACCCATCAGAGGTCTAAAAATGCTTGTATCTTAAATCATTCTATTTTAATTCATCCTATGGCAGAGAATCTCTGTGAATGTACTCATTATATGGGTGTACCATCAGTAAAGCTATAATAAGCATTTCATCACAAAGGAGTAAGGTAAGAAATATCCTCATGGATGTTACTTTAAGGTACTCTCACCCATATAGAAGGCTGCTGGACCATTATGGTTTCTTAGTAATTAACTGTGGTAGAACTTTGGCCATGAGGCCTAAGTGGTAATCATGGTGATCCATAAGGCCAGCACGCTCCCCAGTGCTCCCTCCCTCCCTCTCCAGAACCATGTTCCCTTTAGAGAGTAATGGAGTTACATCAACTGTGACTCTGAATACATCAGGAGAAGGTGAGTATCTACTTCTCCAAAATACAGTTGTCAGGGACAACGCCAAACAATAAACTGCCTTTCCTTTATAATCTGGCCAAAGGACTTTAAAGGTTTAAAGAATAAAAGATTTCTTTGCATCTAACAGATTTTCAAATTTCCTCTTCCAAAGAACACAATTTATTATTAATGACTTCAGAAAAAGGATTCTCTCAGGGACTTCCCTGGTGGACCAGTACTTAAGACTCCAAGCTTCCAATGCAGGGGGCATGGGTTTGATCCCTGTTTGGTGAGCTAAGATCCCACATGCTGCATAATGTAACTGAAAAATAAAAGTAAATTTTTAAAAAAATTTTAAAAGAAAATAAAAAAGGACTCTCTCAGCAAACTGCATCCTTGGATGACATAACAGAAAGGAGTTGGAACAGGCCAAGAATTGGTGTCTGAGTAAAACTGGACAGCCCTGAACAAGTGCCCTGAAAATGGACCTGTTTCATATGACCTATTCAGCCAGGCACACTTCATAATTTTTTCCCAGCATCATCCAAAAATAAAGTAATGATAGCTATGAGTGGGAAATGGGACTGGATAGGCTATAGAACAAGAATAATGTATTAACACATATGGAGGAAAGGGAGTGGGAAAGCTTATTTGTAGAGCCAAGATGCCAAAAACTGCCATGGCATCCCTTTAGAGAATCCCAGGAACTGCAAGCATGAAAAGCAGATAAGAGGGATATTCAATAACCTGGAGACAAAAATCACATTGCAGTCACTGGGAGCTCTGAGCAGGGCGTGCCTGACTGGACCCACAATACCTAACACCCTGAAAACTATCCAGTAAATTGACAGTCAACTGAGAGCAGAGGCAATCAACTCAAAGTCGTGAAAACTGTGTAAACACAATCGCTTCATTGACATGTTGACGATATGTTTGCTTTCATAAGAAAAAAGTGACTAAGATCACACATTGCTGAGGTTCTTCTGGTTTTCTTTCACTCTCTTCAGCTCTGGTGGATCAGAAATCGCAGTCGCCTGTTTAATCTCTCCTCTGTATTTTACCTGTGGAGGATTAATATGAATTTTAATGAATAGCAGAATGGTCTCCAACCAAATACCAACAGAAGATAAGCCTTAAAATTAACCCTATTTTTTACATAATTTTTCCCACAGTAGGTGTGTATTAGCCTTTCAGTTCAAATCTACATCTGGCTTCTGATTCTTCTGACTTGGCAAGCACCAAGTGCTGGTTGTGCTTCTTAAAAATGATTTTTAATAAATATTTCTGTGTTCAGTACCGAAACTAATTGCAAAGACCACGACTAAATGTAATAGAAATACAACGGGAAGACACTGTAATGAAATCATTACAAGGGATTTCCTTGCCAGTTCAGTAGTTAAGACACCATGGTGTCTAAACTTCCACTAGCGGTGGCCACATGTTAGATCCCTGGCCAGGGAACTAAGATCCTGCATGCTGTGCGTGGACAAAAAATAGGAAAAAAAAATATTAAAACTAAAAAAAAAAAAATCATTAAAAGAGAACTATAGTGAAGTAGTCATGGCAGCCTGGGAAGGCCATTTACTCCTATTCTGACCCTGGAGCCTCTACCTTCAAAAGACGCCTAAGACCCCTCACTCATACCACTATCAGGGATACTGTAAGGATAAAGCAGTATTCAGCCTGATTTCCTCCTCCATCTGGGAGAAGTCACTCTTAAATTTTAAAGTGTTTCAAAACTATCTGTTTCAGAAGAAGAAGATTATTGTTTATAATGGTAAAAACTCCATAAAACGGTCCCCCAAATGGGGAAAATAACCATTAGGGGATACATTTGAAAGAGATTTCTGAATTCAGCGAGGCCTGGGTTCATATCCCAGCCCTGCTGTCACAAACCATAGGTTCTTGCATGTCCTCTGACTTCTCAAGACTCAGTTTCCCACACCTACAAACCAGAGCAATAAATCATGCCTACCCCACTGAATCACATAACACATTTAAAACAGGGTCCACAGCAGAGGAACCTCATGATTATTAACTACCCTTGCTTTACTAGCAACAGATCACTGAATGATTGATGCTTTCTGTTTTATTTATAAGGTTCCCTGCCACGACATTATGTCTCAGAACCCCAGTCAAATCAGGTCTTCTTTTGCCTTATGCCAATAGACAACTTTCTCTTTTGTCAGACTGACAACATACCCACTATGCTGCTCTCCAGGTCTTTAGATTTGGACGTAGTTTTAGAGATTTACCATCTAAACTATGAGGCCCATGAAGATAGGAAGGGGTCTTATCTATCTCTGTGTACCAGTGACCAGGATAATGCCTGCCACGTTGCTTAATGAAGAGTTCTTCAAATAGGGACTTCCCTGGTGGTTGAATGGTTGGAACTCTGCTTTCCAGTGCAGGGGGTACAGGTTTGATCCCTAGTCAGGGAGCTAGGATCCCATATGCCTCATAGCCAAGCAACCAGAACATAAAACAGAAACAATATTGTAACAAATTCAATAAAGACTTTGAAAAACGGCCCACATAAAAAAATATTTTAAAAAAAGATTTCTTGAATAAATAAGTATGGCCGAATAGTAGCAAAGCAGTTCCCAACTTCCCGGACTCCCGCAAGGGTGCCACAGTCCACACGCCTCAGTACGGGGTAGTAGAAAAGGAGTGGCTAAGATGCGGAGTGTCTAATGGTTTTCAGAAAGCATTGCAAAGACTAAAAGCAGCTCATGTTTGGCAATATAAGAGCAAAACAGAAACAACTTGCCGTGCTCAGCTGCTCCTGGTTTCTCCTCACTCTCTCTATCTCGGGCGTCATGCTCACCGGAGTTCCTCTGTCACACGGCTCTTTGTACCTGAGCTGGGAGACAAACGCAAGATGGCGTGGGGTTACCGGAAGGAAGAGGGAGCCAACACACAGCAGCTGGGGAAAAGAAACGTCACACAGCACTCGTTAGCTGACATCTTTGCTAGGATTTTACAGTGAAAGATGCTTTGCTAATAGATGTCATCATCACAGTGATCCTGGAACTCAGCTTTTCCTTGCCCAAATGTTTTGAATTATACCTGGGGTTGTTTTTCTTCAAACTGTATTATTTCTTGGTGGCCTCTCTGAGTTTGATCCTATCAGTAACGATAAATGGCCACTTCTGTGAGTTCATTCCTTCACAGTACTAAAATGACATTACCAAATGATCATTTTATATTTACATTTACAAATAAAAATTCTGGATTCATCACCAGAAAGAAGGGTTATGCCAGTCCTATGCCTTCACCTCAGTGATTGGTTGTCACTATAAAAAGAAACCCTGAACCTCCTTCTCCACCAAGTTCCAACAGTGGAAGACCATGCTCTGACCAGCATCGTGGAGATATTTCTTTTAAAAAAAAAATTTATTTATTTGACTGCACCAGGTCTTAGTTGTTCAAATGGAATCTTTAGTTTCATCAAGTATGAATTTAGTTTTCTGACCAGAGATGGAACCCTGGCCCCTTGCAGTGGGAAAGTGGAGCCTTAGCCACTGGACCACCAGGGATGTCCCCTCATGGAGATACTTCTGACCTACTGCTAGAGCAGGGGATCAGAGTCCAGCATTTGTGGTCAGCTTTCCCAGTAATTCCACAACATTCCAGGAAATAAATGAGGATCCAACACAGGGAGATAGAAAGCATGTCCACCAAATGAATTTCTGACAGGTGAAAGGAAAGCTAGAGGTTAAAATTCCATTACGAAGAACTCCACAGGGACAGCCTTAATGACTTTTTGGAGCTTAAACTTAGCGTGATGGAATTTTTTTCTTTTTTTGCAAGACATCACAAGGCCTGCAGATGAAATGGACTTGAGATGTACACCCTCAGCAGTGCATGTGCAAGTGAGTAGATATCTAAGCCTGGAAAATACATGACAAAGGGTCAGGCTCTTGCCAGTGCGACTTCTTTCTCTGTACCATGGTATGCAGTTTGAGAGTTTAGGCAGATTCTGTGTCGAATAATTGCCTAAAATGAGGAAAGGTCCAAGGTAATCTTTGTTGATGGCAGGATACAAAGAAAGATGACTCTGGGTAGAGTTCAGAGGAGAAACATTTGTGGAACAGCATCACTAATGTATAGAAATTGCTGCAGACGATGTCTAGTGGATGTCAGTTTGGGGACATAAATTTGCTATGGAGACGCTTCCTGTATTGCATTCATCCACTCACAAACATGCTGAGTGCTTTACAGGCAATATCTCACTTAATATTCCAGTCCCTGTTTTAAAGATGAGGGGAATGAGGCTTGGAGAGGTTGGTGGCTTATGAAGGATATACAGCAAGTAAGGTCTGGAGCTAGGATCAAACCAACAGTCCAGAGCCCACACTGTTCTCCACTCCAGAGTTATTCAGATTTCAATCATGTATACACCACTTACCATATGCTATGCAAGGTATCACCTGAGCTGTGGTTTCTAGTATTTTTTAATTAAATTAACTCCTTATTTTCAAATAGTTATTTTAAGGGAGTGTTATGCATCTATGATAAATTGAAAACTGGTAAACTCTTATTTGATTTTTGGAGGATAATTGCTTTACAAGGTTGTGTTGGTGTCTGCTGTGCGACAATATGCATCATCTATACGTAACATATCTCCCCTTCCTCTGCAGCCTCCCTCCCAACCCTCATCCCACACTTGTAGCTCATCACTGAGCTGAGCTTCCTGTGTAACTCTTCTTTCACAAAAAGGGACATACTATGACAGTCTCTAGGTCACACTGAGCGAGGCCAGTTGGAGAAAGACAAATATCATATGATATCACTTATAAGTGGAATCTAAAAAAATGGCACAAATGAACCTATTTACAAAAAAGAAATAGAATCACAGATGTAGAAAACAAACATAGTTACCAAAGGTGGGGAGAGGGATAAATTGAGAGATTGTGAGTGGCATACACATACTACTATATATAAAATAGATAACTAATAAGCACCTATTGCATAGCTCAGGGAACTCTACTCAATTCTCTGTAAGGACCTATATGGGGAAAGAATCTGAAAAAGAGTGGATATATGTATAACTGATATACTTTGTTGTATAGCAGAAAGTAACACAACATTGTAAATCAACTTTACTCCTAAAAACATTAATATTTTTTAAAAAAAAGAACACATTTAAGCTATTTAACTCATAAGTCAAGGCCTGAGCATAGGCAGGCCATCTGAACCAGGGACACTGGCACTTCCGGCAGCCTCCTCATGGCCTGAATTATGCTTTCTCTCCCCACCATCTCTCTCCTGCCATCTTCCACCCCAAGGACTCATCACACTAAACTTTCCCCTCTTTGAACAGATCTCAGATCATGAACACATTCAGTTTGCACTGCCAGGAGGGCCCTTCCTCATGAAATCCACCCCAAACTTTTATTAATCCTTTAAGAGCTAGCTCAAATGTTACTCTTTTTCCAAAGGTTTTCCTCTCTGTCACTGACATAGCCTTCCTTCTCTGCATTTCCCCGGCACTTTGAAAATAAGAGTTATTATTTAACATTAAGTGAGATATTGCATGTAAAGAACCCCCAAAAGGTAGTAAGCACTCACAGATATTAATTATTTTAGAGCACTTAATGCACAGTCTTTATCCCCAGAACTGCTTCTCTGAGAGACCTTGAGAATACACACAGCCTCTAACCTTAAGGTGTATCTCACTCATCTTTGAATGCCCCCAAGGACAAGAACAGAGTAGGCATCAACGCCACGTTCTTTAATAAGCAAACGCACATGCTTGGTGTAACGCTAGCCCAACACAAAGATGTGTGAAATCTCATCTCCATCTTTCAGGAACTGGCCTTCCTACAGGTACTCATTCTAATTCATTCTAGTGTGCAAGTGTCCTGCCCGCAGAAAACAATACTTAAAGAAATGAGATCACACATTGCTGATGTTCTTCTGGTTTTCTTTAGCTCTCTTGAGTTCTGGAGGATCTGAAATGGCTGTTGCTTGTTTCACCTCTTCTTTGTATTTTACCTGCATGATTTATTAAAAAAAAAAAAAAGTGAGTCTTATTCAACATGTTTTAAAAAATAATTAGGAATTCTTCATTTTTAACTATTACATAGCCTATTTTTTTAATTCCAATATTAACTTTCCTTCAATGACAACACACATTTTTATTTCATCTGGTGCTTTCAGGATTCCTTTATCTTAAGGTACAAACAAACCCATATCTATTCACCTATCCATCATTGGAGAGGTTTTTTAACTAACATTAGCATATACTGCTTATAAAAATAAATTTTATCATCAGGCAGATGCACTGAAAATTTTGGAAATTATCTTAATGATTCATTATTTTTCTATAATAAAAGCAATTTCTATTTATTATTTGTGTACTCGCCATGTCTTTAAAGGCAAGAGTCAAACTGAGTTAGCTACTAAGTCTTGAAAACACTGCTTACCTGACTGAGAGTACACAAATAATCTAGAATAAGAAAAAAAACATGAGATGAGAAAGAGGAAAGTGGGAGGAAATATGTACAAGCAGAGGCCATTGAGTGCTGATCACTATAGAAGGTCCAGTACCAGAAAGTCAAGAAGTGTCTTCTACCACGCAATCACGTTATGTAAAGCCCGCCTATATCCTGGCATTCACAACAGTCAGAAGCTCCTCAGTCAAGTCTACTTAGAGGAAGAGCAACCAGATAAATGATAACACCAGCACACAGTTATGCCCAGGACAAGCCCTTTAACTTTATAAAATGATTAGTGATGCTATCATATCACATGGTATTTTAATATGTCTAAAATGCACAGAAGATTGGAATTGAGATAAGGACACATATATACATATAAATATGGACACATCAGCTAGACTTAAGTGCCATATGTTGAAATTTAGCAAAGACTTAGATCTATGCAAAAGACGTTTTAGAAATCACTTGGTAATGACTAAGGCTGAGAGTCATGAAGAAAGTGAAAGTGAATTTGCTCAGTCGTGTCTGACTCTTTGCAACCCCATGGAATGTAGCCCACCAGGATCCTACGTCCACGGGGTTTTCCAAGCAAGAGTATTGGAATGGGTTGCCATTTCCTTCTCCAGGAAATCTTCCTGACCCAGAGATCGAACCCGGGTCTCCTGCACTCTAGGCAGACGCTTTTACCATCTGAGCCACCAGGGAAGTCCTCAATACCCAAATATCTTCACTATCATCTATGTTTTAGCATCTGTAAATTTCATATGTGATACGAGTAACACCACCAATATTAGGCCAGATCCAAAACAGTTAAATTAAGAGTACACTGAGACAGACTGTCTCCCAAGTAGGATTCTAAAATATTCTTAAGAGAGAAAATACTCAAAAGGCTTGTACTCTGGAGGTTGAAAATGTCGAGATCTTTAAATGTTAGAGAATCCTACCTTGGTTTGACAGATCTTGCTAATCTTGAAAGGGCAACTTTCCATTTGAATACTAAGCAGGAGTTTATAGCCCAGGCTCACAGAGATACAGAACTATGCGTTTATTGTTTGCTAGAGGAGGCAGGGGGACGTCGGGAGAAGAAATGAAAGACTGTGCGATTTTCCTAGGGTGAGACGCTAAACACGATTAAAGATAAACATTTTTGTTTTTCATACGACTCCAAACTAATCAAAATGGCACAGTCATTTCGCTGTAGGCAATAGAATTGTGCAGTACAGAACGTTTATAACATTATACCCCAGTACGTGGATGGGTACATTTCAAATGTCATCATTTGGAAGTGAAGGAAACGACCACTTTACATGTCTCAGCTGAACTAATTTCTCTGCCAGACTGGCGCGCTGCCTGACACAGACTCCTGCCACGGTGGATCGGCACTCTCGCCGCCAGGTCCTGTTCCCTGTGCTGTCTTCAGGAAACCAGATTCCTTCACCGCACTGGGCTTTAGTGCACTCGCATTCTGCAGGTTTTCTGCAAGTTCGTTTCCTGTAAGCCTGTTGACTACAGCGCTCCCTTACCTTCCCTACTCTGTCTCCACAAATGCCAGTGCACACATACTCCAGGATGCCAGGTAACCATCGGAGTTCCTGACAAAGGCGTTTAATCCAGGCAGTTGGACTTGGCTGACTTAAAGAAACTCTGCCTCCAAGGGTGAAGGTGAAGAGAAACGTCAGGGAAGATGTAAGGAAAGAACCCTCAACAAGAAACTAAATAGCAAGCTCCTCACATCCTCGATGTGGAACCTAAGGATGTGGAGGCCCAACATGAGGGACGTGGGCATCTGCAGATGTTGGTGTGAGTGTGTGTGAATGACTCTGTGCATGTGTGTGTGTGTGTGTGGGGGTAGGTGGGTGGGGGTCCTGCAACCACTCCCTGTGGACACCGAGGGATGACTGTATAACTATTACCAAATACACCTATTGGTAAGGGTAGCAATGGTCCACTCTAAATCTCAAGCACTGAGTGAAGAAGTTTTTAATTCATAACATTAAACACCTCCTCTACCCTTCCCCCAAGTTCAAAGGGCACTGGGGAGCGGGGTGGGTAACTTATTTTACAAATGATAATGAAGGTGTGTGCTTTTCTTTGCTGGAAGCTCAAAGAAGTACAAGGTAAATGGGGCCTTTGAAACCTTCTCTTGAGCCACCAAATAAGTGTTCTAGTGCCTTTAATCATTCTATCAGGATAAAATTTCTTCCGTCCAAGTTGAGGGGAGGTATTGAAAAGTATCCTTTCTCTGAAAAATGTAATACAGCTAAAATTATGTTCAGAAGGATGAAAACTAATCCTAGATTTCATTGCTGTACTATTAAAGTGATCTATCTCTTATGCACTATGATATATATATATCAAGATGAAATACTGCTTTAGGTTCAAGGGGAAGAAGGCTACAGTTTCCTTCTGAAAGTTAGGTCTTTGATATTTGATGAAACAGTGTTTCAACAAAATGAAGGGAAAAAAGAAAAAGGCAGCTAGTTTTGTAAAGAACTAAAAACATTTATCTAGCTTGTGTTTGCTTTTGCAAAGGATAATTAATGCCATAGAGAACTTACTGAACTAATGTTCTGCTGATTTTTCTTCACTCGTTCAATCTCAGGAGTATCTTTTACTGCTGTGCCAGCTCCTACTTCTTTCTTATAAAATACCTTTATTATAAGAGAAGGAAAAGAATAACTAAGCTTATTAGAATTCAAGTCCTAGATTCGATTCTTGTAAAGGAAAATTTCTCAGGTTTTAAAGTAACGTGAATACAGCTTCTATTTATGAGAACCAATGTTACATTAATCAATTAAATAATCCATCATGGGAATAAAGAACTTTGGTTTTGTATTCCACAGTCGTACAAGCAAACCTCTACTACCTGTTCTAGGGTATGCCTGGAACCTTACATGGCTACAGATTACTTGCTCTAAGAATATAAGTTTTCTTCTTCAAATACAAATATATGTCACATGTGCAGCTGAGAAAAATTAAAGGACATATTACAAAAGCTCACTAAGCAGTTACCCTTTAATTCAAAAATAGCATGAAGTTTCAAGCAACTGCTCTTCTTCAAGTGAAAGCAAAGACAGTCTTGTTCACTTCAAAGAAAATATTAGTTTTACCATCAGCATCAACACTAAGTCAGCCTGTTTTCCTTATCTTCCACTTATTCCTTAAACCTTCCCACATCTCTCCATCCCTACCAACACCTACCCCTTTTGACCACAAAGCAAAAGAAAAAAACAAAGTGTCCTACAGAAAAACAGACTAATTATAAGGAAGTCATTCGAGGCCAGAACTACTCCCTCTCTTCTTTAATTATTTTTTAAATTGGAGGATAATTTCTTTACAGTATTGTGATGGTTTCTGCCACACATCAACATGAGCTGGCCATAGGCATACATGTGACCCCTCCTTCCTGAACCCCCCTCCTGCTTCCCTCCCTACACTATCCCTCTAGGTTGTCACAGACACCGCCTTTGGGTTCACTCTCCTGATATTTGTTAACCAGTAGATCCCAGCGGGGGTCAGGAGGGCAGGACATATGAGATGTTCTCCTGCAAAAGCTAGAAATCTGGAATCACAGGCGGTAAGGGCCACACAACTCTTCTCCCTCATCCTCTCTTCCAGCAAGATTTCTACATCTCTTGGCACAGCCTGCCTGTGAAGACCCTAGAGGTACCTGAACAGCATACCTGCAGAGTTAAGAGGTTTCCCACTTATTAGAAAGTAGAAAACATTACAGAAATTTTCAAAAATAATAGAATTTATATTTTTAATAACATTTGCTTAACCACTAAGTTAATTCTATGTTAAAATATTGGCTGTACCATCAATTTTTATTTTAGAATTCAAGTTCATATACCCATTATATATATGCCCACTATCTTAATCAATGATGCTAATAAAATTCCTATTCCTCAAAACAAAAATATGAACGTTTAGGAAGTAATTGTTGTTGTTTAGTCACTAAGTGGTTTCTAACTCTTTTGCGACCCCATAGACTGTAGCCTACCAGTTTCCTCTGTCCATGGGATTTCCTAGGCAAAAACACTGGAGTGGGCTGCCGTTTCCTTCATGGGGTTTTCCTGACCCATGGATTGAACTCACATCTCCTGAATCAGCAGGCTGGTTCTTTACCACTGAGCCACCAGGGAAGCCCTTAGGAATTGGTTACAAACTAGTAAATCCCTAGATATATTATCAATGCAATTAATCAATGACCAGGAAGGCAATCACTTCATATGACTATTTTTATCTTCAAAGTAAAATATGTGTGTAAAATTAAGATCTCTTTCCTGAGTGAAATTTTAAAATTCGGTTAAAAGGAGCTGTTGCTTGTACCTAAAAAGGAAATATGAATCTGTAATTCTAAAATAATCATGATAAATTATAAGTTGTAAGAACATTTGGTGTTCTAATGATTTTAAAGAAGGAAAGATATGCATTTGACAGAAAATTCGAGCAAGGCAGCAAAAAAAAGCAGACTGAGGAACAAAGGCCCCCTTTCAAAACATCATTTCAAGGTGACAACTGGAAAGAGACAATGGCTACTCACCGCACTAATGTTTTGTTGAGTTGTCTTAATTCTCTGAATTTCAGGAGTATCTGCCACAGCAGAATAGCTAGAAAGCATCTTCTCCGCCTCATCTTTATACTTTTTCTAAAAATATAAACTGAATGTGAATCTGAAACTCTGTGTGCCACATTCAAGAGAGACAGAGACAAAGAGAAAATGGTACTACTTTTTCCAACTCTGCCATATCTGAAAGTGAAAGTCCCTCAGTTGTGTCTGACTCTTTGCAACTATACAGTCCATAGAATTCTCCAGGCCAGAATACTGGAGTGGATTGCCTTTCCCTTCTCCGGGGCATCTTCCCAACCTGGGGATCGAACCCAGGTCTCCCGCATTGCAGGTGGATTCTTTACCAGTTGAGCCACCAGGGAAGCCCACATGTTCTAAATTATACCTTAGGATTCAAATCAGTTGTTGATGTGTTTGTGTGTGTGAGCTCAGTCGCTCAGTCTTATCCAACTCTATGATGTATTTATGCAACAGTAAAAATAAACAGCATACGCAAACAGAGTAAGCAAACAGTCTAGGAAAACACATTCACCTTCTCTCAGGCAATGGTTCCCACTCAAGACTATTCAAACACCCTGGGACAGCCTGACCTCTACGGAAGTCCTAAGCCTAGAACCTACTCTCTTATGAGCAGTTCCAGTTCCTGTTCAAAATAGCCCTTACAACTCCTACCAGTAACCTGACTCTCTTTGCTTACTTGTCTTCATGCTTCTAGATTTATACTTTGCTTCCTACTTCAGAAGAAGATACATTTGACTAAGGAAAAGATACTAGTATTTTGTACTAGAGATAAAAATCTCAATTTTCCTTTTGCTACTAAATGTACTATTATGAGCTCAGCTATATCCTAGGCAATGCCTTCTACGAGTGCCAGCATTTACACAGTAGTTCAGTTCAGTTCAGTCACTCAGTTGTGTCCGACTCTTTGCAACCCCATGGACTGTAGCACGCCAGGCCTCCCTGTCTATCACCAACTCCCAGAGTTTACTCAAACTCATGTCTATTGAGTTGGCGATGCCATCCAATCATCTCATTCTCTGTTGTCCCCTTCTCCTCCCACCTTCAATCTTTCCCAGCATTAGGGTGTTTTCAAATGAGTGAACTCTTCATATCAGGTGGCCAAAGCACTGGAGTTTCAGTTTCAGCATCAGTCCTTACAATGAATATTCAGGACTGATTTCCTTTAGGATGGACTGGTTTGATCTCCTTGCAGTCCAAGGGACTCTCAAGAGTCTTCTCCAACACCACAGTTCAAAAGCATCAATTCTTCAGTGCTCAGCTTTCTTCACAGTCCAACTCTCACATCCATACATGACCACTGGAAAAACCATAGCCTTGACTAGACGGACCTTTGTTGGCAAAGTAATGTCTCTGTTTTTCAATATGCTGTCTAGGTTGGTCATAACTTTCCTTCCAAGGAGGAAGCATCTTTTAATTTCGTGGCTGCAGTCACCATCTGCAGTGATTTTGGAGCCCCAAAATAAAGTATGTCACTGTTTCCACTGTTTCCCCATCTATTTGCCATGAAGTGATGGGACCAGATGCCATGATCTTAGTTTTCTGAATGTTGAGTTTTAAGGCAACTTTTTCACTCTCCTCTTTCATTTTCATCAAGAGGCTCTTTAGTTCTTCTTCACTTTCTGCCATAAGGGTTGTGTCATCTGCATATTTGAGGTTATTGATATTTCTCCCAGCAAACTTGATTCCAGCTTGTGCTTCATCCAGCCTGACGTTTCTCCTGATGTACTCTGCATAGAAGTTAAATAAGCAGGGTGACAATATACAGCTGTGACATACTCCTTTCCCAATTTGGAACCAGCCTGTTGTTCCACGTCCAGTTCTAACTGTTGCTTCCTGAACTTCATACAGATTTCTCCGGAGGCAGGTCAGATGGTCTGGTATTCCAGCTTCAGCTCACACCAGAGGCAAGGGGTGGCACGGTACAGGGTCTCAGGGGTTTTGGGTTCCAAAACTTGGGGAAGGTTGTCAATAACAAGGAGAGGCAAGGGTGCGAGGAAGTCACGGTGGGCCGAGGGCAGGCAGTGTTGTGGAGTCCTAGGGTTGGGATGGGGAACAGAGCGTCCAGAGGCCAAAGTGGAGGGACAGGCTCTGGTCTGCAAGGGGGCACTCTTTGTAGCTCTTGACCCCGCACCTAAGCCTCCAGCTTTTTCCTTTGTGAAATACAATCCTAGAGCTCCTGGGAGGCTTGGCGCTGCCCAAGACCTGAGGGCAGGGCAAGGAAGGCTTTCCAGCAGTGGAGAAACAGGAAAGCAACTCCAGCAGTGCAGTAAAAAGGAAGCGGTGCTAATGAAGGCCCTAGCGAGTCACAGGAGAAGCTTCCAGCCCCAGCCTTTGGACAGCATGACAGGGAAGGCAAGACAACAAGTTTGGAGTCCAGAATGGCTACCCGCTGAATGATACCTCCTAGAGGATCAGAGAAAGGTAACCCCACAAGCAGGTATTATTATCTACCCTTGGGGAAACTGAGGCACTAGCTAAGTGTCAGAACCAGGATTTAAACCCAGCCACTCTGGTTCCAAAGTCAGTGAAGGTAACTGCATGGCATACTGCTGCTTGTTAAGGAAGGAGAATATTGTTCACATTGAAATGCACCACAGCATCATTAAACCCTTTTGAACATTTCCTTGTATCTCAAATAACTAAAGTTCTTTAAAATCAGATGTACCTTCATATCACACTCAAAAAATCAACACTGTTAAATTAAAGCAGGAATTCTAACAACTCAGGCATCACTTCCTATGGGAAGGGTTTACTTTTGTTATCTTTACTTTCTGGTAGGGCATATCATAATTTGTCATACTATATTTGCATGATTACTTGATAATTAGATTACCTAGTAGTTCCCCAAAGGCAAAAATCCAGGTCTAATTTTGCATGTAAATGGGTATTCAAGAAGTATCTACTGAATGTATGAATGAGTTTGCCAACTTTTCTCCACTGAATCAAATGGCAATATTCCCGTTTTAAGAATTTATGATTTTTAGTTTAGCTGATCCAACTAGTGTCACCTTCTCCAAGTTTGTGTGCCATCATGAGACACTGAGGACAGATGAACACACTTCAGGACCATCCCATCTGCTGTCACTGAAGAAGGCTGAGAAGCAGGCAGTTCCTTTGATAAATACTTAATTCTGGCATCACGATACCCTTGAAATAGAGCAGGACCCCATGGGGACTTCCCAGGAGAGACTCCACTCCCCCATACCTCCACCTATTTCTTGTCTATAGAAACACCTTAGCCAGAGAATAAATTTCATCAGAGAATTTGGAAATATGGAAACAAAGGAAAGCAATCAAACAAGACCAAATAAAATTTAGTCATTAAACAAAGTCAAGGACCTTTAGTTCTTCCTGAAGAGCTAGAGAGAATATTTCAGCCATATCCTTTGAGCTGCTTTGTAAATGCTGAAACCTCCACCAGGTGGAATAAGTTAACGACATGATGAAACAGACGATCACGATGACATAAGCTGCCACCGTTTTAAGAACTGGACTCAAGGAAAGGGGAACAAACCAATCTTGGAGCTGAAGATTAACTGCACTTAAAACAATCAAGAGGACACTGATTAGACCACCACATGATCAATTTCAAGACGACTGTCAGAACCGACTCTTCTCTGCTCACAGCTCCCCTCCCTTTGCCTCAGTTCAGTTGCTCAGTCGTGTCCGACTCTTTGCAACCCCATGGGCTGCAGCACACCAGGCTTCCCTATCCATCTCCAGCTCCCTTTGCCTATACACCCCTAAAATTCCCCTTTAAAAACTCCTGCCCCTGATGGCAAGGGATAGTTGGTTCTTTGGGACATGAGTCCACTTTCTCCCCAGGATTGCTGGCCTCCTCCTCCTCAGCAAAGCTATCTTTCCTTTTACTCACACTCGTCTCTCAATATTGAATCCTTGGGTGACTAGCCCCTGAACCTGACTTCTGTGACACTCTAATTTTGAACCAGTGGATGTTTCAATTCCTTGCTTGTTAGTCAGAATTTTGACAAACTTGGTCAAATTTTGTTAAAAATTATTTCAACATAAACCCCATTAGCCAAATCCAATTTCTTCATTAGCTTATTTTTTTTCATTCCCCAATATTACTTTTCCTGGAGAAGGCAATGGCACCCCACTCCAGTACTCTTGCCTGGAAAATCCAATGGGCGGAGGAGCCTGGAAGGCTGCAGTCCATGGGGTCGCTGAGGGTCAGACATGACTGAGTGACTTCACTTTCACTTTTCACTTTCATGCACTGGAGAAGGAAATGGCAACCCACTCCAGTGTTCTTGCCTGGAGAATCCCAGGGACAGGGGAGCCTGGTGGGCTGCCGTCTATGGGGTCGCACAGAGTCGGACACGACTGAAGTGATATAACAGCAGCAGCATACTACTTTTCCATTGGGATTCATTCTTTTTATAACAAATATTATAGCAAATAAATTATTCACTAATGAATAACTTTGTCCAAATCAGATTTTGTCAATAACTTTTTTCTTCCATGATATACTTTCTCGCGTGGTCATTATTTCTCTTATAACCAGTTTTCTGGCAGATTTGTCACAGATATACTTGGCAAATTAAATTTTATCAACAAAACTTAGATCTTACATTAAATTTTGGTTAATCTTCAATTTCACCTTATACCTTGTACAGTTTAACTTATTCTAAGTTGTTTATTTAAATTAAAATATGCATGATGAAGTAGATAAAAGAAAATTCTTTGTATTTTTTGCAGGATAAGCATTAGAGCCAAGTTCACAGTGGAATAAAAAAATGGAAATAAAAAGGTCAAAGTGTCCTTGGACTCAAAACAGAGGGACCTAATAGGGATGCTCTGATGCTCAATAAGTTTTGTTGAGCTGAATCTATAGCAGTTGTCCCTTTCATTATTGAGATAATCAAGTTTGGTCAGTGGTTACTTTATAATAGAGTGCACTGACTTTGAATAGAAAGCCCTCAAAAAGACACAAATCATAGAGACACACAGAGCAGAAGGTGCTGAGATATTAGAATATATTATCCTGAGTATCTTCATTCTCTACCAACCTGGCTATAGATTTCAGATGCCCTCTTGGCTCGAAGCATATCTGGGATATCCATGCTCACTTGCATTCCTTTCCCTTTAATTTCATTTTCTAAGTCTTTCTTATATTCTTTCTAAAAGAACAGAAAACAATCTTCAGAGCTCTGCATGGCTTTCCATAGCAATGCAGATATTTACATGTTTGCATCTCAATGTCACACATGTGGAAACACCATTTATATTTCTTCTGTATCCAATTTGATATGTTTGTTTTAAACTTTGCATCCCATTAGTTTCTTACCTGGCTGGCCATTTCAGATGCTTTCTTGGCTCTCTGGATATCGAGAGTGTCTGTGCTCACCTGCATGCCTTTCCCTCTAATTTCAGTCTCCAGATCTCTTTTATAATCTTTCTGCATAAAATAAAACCTGAAATTAGGGCCTTACAATAATTCAAAAATCTGCATTGAAAAACTTGATGTCATTTTTGATGTCAAGATCATGGCTTTTAGAAATAAACTGGACCTAAATCCACTTCTTTTTTTTTCTAGGAAACGACAAAGACTTAATTTGTGGCAGAACACAACTTGGAGTGACCACAAGGACTCAGAAACCTGTTTTTCTACTAACCTGACTTAAGAAACAAAACAGAGGGAGGTGAAGGAAAATATTTTATATTTCAATAAAGTGATAAAATATTGGTTAATATATAACTCGATGAATATCAATAAAATATGAGTGTAAAAAATGTCACATCTCATAAGTTTTCATTTCTCTTGAGTAAATAACCTAGAAATGAAATTGCTGGGTCATATGGTAACTGTTTAGCCTTTTGAGGAACTGCTAAACTGTTTTCCAAAGTGGGTATTCCGTCTTACAATCCTAGCAGCAATACACAAGAAGGGTTCCGATTTCTCTACAACTTCACTAACACTTGTTACAATCTGTGTTTTTTTATCTTAGCCTTTTAGTGGGTGGGAAGTAATACATCACTGTGGCTTTCTTTTGCATTTCACTGATGGTAATGATGCTGAGCATCCTTTCGTGTGCTTATTGGCCATTGGTATATTCTCGTCTTTACTGGCAAAAGCCCCAATCCATAGTAAATAGACTATATTAAAGTATAATTATATCTCTTATGGAAGATAATATATATGTAACTTAATAATACATGTGTTACATTGCTATTGACTAGTTGACAAAATGTTATACTTTGAAAATATTTAATTAAATATGTATTGATTTTAAAAAATTGTTGTATCTCATTCTGTAGTGAATAATTGCTGGCTGCTTCCTGGAACCTCACTTCTGTTTTTCCTTTATTCGCGCCTTGATTTGTCACTGGGCAACTAGCTGCTTCCTATTCTAAGCCCACCAACTTGGCTGAGACTGGCCCCAGTGCAAGGACCCTACTGGGCTGAAGAAAATTGTTACACCCCACCCCTGGCCCTTCATGATTGGTACATTTAAGGAAAGGAGCCTTTCTCTTCCCACACAATGTATCAAGAGACTTTTCTTTCCTTCTGGACATGAATGGAGAAGTTTGCAGCTCTGGTGCCTCCTTGCACATGGGAGAAGAAAGCCTGCCTGAGAAGACAAAGTTGGAAACTAAAACAGAATCACACTGTGTAAATCCTAGATTAACCCATGCCCAAGAATTCCTCTACTGTTGGGTCACAAGAACAATAAAAATTATCTGCTTTTTTGAGCTGGATTATCTGTTATCTATAAAATGTCATGATTACACAGACACAACTGTCTTAAGATACTCTTGTCACATTTTAAAGCTACTGATTATTCTTATTCCTATAATTGAACATTTGTCTGTATGTATGTTATTCTTCAATGAAAATTATATTAAAAGGAAACTACTGACTATATCCTATTAAATTTCTTCAAAAACAATTATTTCCTATTATGCTGACATACCCAAGATTTGTGATTTCATGCTGTAAAGTAAATTTTGCTTTGCTTATTTGTGATGCTGTAAATTTAGAGAAGTCGTAAACAAAAATTTCAATCTAGAGAAATGCTATTTACTATCTACCCATAAATCTGCCTATTTTCACTGACTTACGGTTTCAGTTTCACTTTACTGAAGTGAAATAATAATAAAGTTAAACATTCAAGTAAAAATGTTTAACTTTCCTACTAATAGTATTAAATTATCACTATGCCTGTAAAAAGCTCTGTTTTTAGCTAAGGCCCAAAAGCAAAACACTTCATTTGAAAGACAATATATGTAGAAACTGAGGTATTGGTCATAGATTACCACCAAAATTCCATGGTAGAAACATGTCATTTAATGTTTCCAATATGAATTTTCAAATCTAAAAGCATTCAAAAGCACATAAATAGACTACATGGACTCTAGTCACATCAGCTAATATTGATGCATAATAAAATATCTTACAACTTAGAAAAACTTAAAAACATGATGACACCTATGTTCCAAGAGCCTGAGTCAGATTTCTTAATGAAAGTCGCCTTAAACGAATACTGGATATTGCACTCTCTTCATAATTACAAAAATAACAGAAAATATAAGGTGATTTGACAGTGGCTAGATAGTCAGTTACTCAGAAGCCCAAGGAGGCAACCATAAGGAAATACTAATAAATCTAAGAAAAGAAGGACAAGAAAGAGCCAGCCGTGCAAAGACAAGGGGAAGGACTTTCAGGAAGAAACAGAGCTGTACAGAGACCATAAAACTTGTGGAGGTGCAGCCAGCCTGGAGCCTTTAAGACTAGAATATGATGAGCAAGGGAAGAAGGGTACAGGGGTTGAGAATGAGCAGGAGGGGGAGTATGGCATCATACTAGAGCAAGGAGTATGGTGCCCATACTGCACATGACTGGAAACCACTGGAGAGTTTTCAGTGGTAGAAATCAGAAAACTTAGCTCTTCAAGGATTGTTCTGGCATCTGGGTAGATAATGAGGTTAATGTTGGAAGCAGAATCTTGTTTAGGAAGCTACTGCAATGATCCAGGAGATAGAGATGCTGGCTTGGACAAAAGTAGGGAGAGGTAGATGGATCTAGGAAATCATTATGGTTGTGGAGTCAATAAAACTTGCTGACAATAGGAATCAAAGTAACTTCTGGGATTTCACTGATACCACTTGCAAAGGAAGGGGTGAAAGAAGGAAGCAGATCTAAGGGAAAAATGAGGATTTTCAGTAGGTTATGTAGAGTCCCTGTTATAATACATTTAAGTGTCATTGACATGTGGTAATGCCTAAGTGTAAGTGAAAGTGTAGTCGCTCCATCGTGTCCGACTCTTTGCGACCCCATGGACTGTAGCCCATCAGGCTCCTCTGTCCATGGGATTCTCCAGGCAAGAATACTGGAGTGGGTTGCCATTTCCTTCTCCAGGGGATCTTCCCGACTCAGTGATCAAACCTGGGTCTTCCGCATCACAGGCAGATGCTTTACCCTCTGAGCCAGCAGAGAAGCCCTACAGGACATTAACGCAAATGGTTGCATATTTATAGCCATGTTACAGAATGCAATTTTTCTAAAACAATGAGGTAGAATTATATGAAGTGACATGGAAAAGAAGATGTTAAGAAGCAGAAGATATTAAGAAGAGGTGGCAAGAATGCACAGAAGAACTATATCAAAAAGATCTTCAAAACCCAGATAATCACGACAGTGTGCTCACTCACCTAGAGCCAGACATCCAGGAATGCAAAGTCAAGGGGTCCTTAGGAAGTATCCCTACGAAAAAAGCTAGTGGAGGTGATGGAATTCCAGTTGAGCTATTTCAAATCCTAAAAGATGATGCGTGAAAGTGCTGCACTCAATATGCTAGCAAATTTGGAAAACTCAGCAGTGGCCACAGAACTGGAAAAGGTCAGTTTTCATTCCAATCCCTAAGAGAGACAATGCCAAAGAATGCTCAAACTACCGCACAATTGCACTCATCTCACGTGCTAGTAAAGTAATGCTCAAAATTCTCCAAGCCAGGCTTCAACAGTACGTGAACCGTGAACTTCCATATGCTCAAGCTGGATTTTAAAAAGGCAGAGAAACCAGAGATCAAATTGCCAACATCTGTTGGATCATTGAAAAAACAAGAGAGTTCCAGAAAAACATCTACTTCTGCTTTATTGACTATGCCAAAGCCTTTGACTATGTGGATTACAACAAACTGTGGAAAATTCTGAAAGAGATGGGAATATCAGACCACCTGACCTGCCTCCTGAGAAATCTGTATGCAGGTCAGGAAGCAACAGTTAAAACTGGACATGGAACAACAGGCTGGTTCCAAATTGGGAAAGGAGTACGTCAAGGCTGTATATTGTCACCCTGCTTATTTAACTTCTATGCAGAGGACATCAGGAGAAACGTCGGGCTGGATGAAGCACAAGCTGGAATCAAGATTGCCAGGAGAAATATCAATAACCTCAGATATGCAGATGACACCACCTTTATGGCAGAAAGTGAAGAAGAACTAAAGAGCCTCTTGATGAAAGAGAAAGAGGAGAGTGAAAAAGTTGCCTTAAAACTCAACATTTCAGAAAACTAAGGTCATGGCATCTGGTCCCATCACTTCATGGCAAATAGATGGGGAATCAGTGACACACTTTATTTTTCTGGGCTCCAAAATCACTGCAGATGGTGACTGCAGCCATGAAATTAAAAGACACTTGCTCCTTGGAAGGAAAGTTATGACCAACCTAGACAGTATATTAAAAAGCAGAGACACTACTTTGCCAACAAAGGTCTGTCTAGTCAAAACTATGGTTCTTCCAGTGGTCATGTATGGATGTGAGAGTTGGACTATGAAGAAAACTGAGCACTGAAGAATTGATCCTTTTGAACTGTTGTGTTGGAGAAGACTCTTGAGAGTCCCTTGGACTGCAAGGAGATCCAACCAGTCCATTCTAAAGGAAATCAGTCCTGAATATTCTTTGCAAGGGCTGATGCTGAAACTGAAACTCCAATACTTTGGCCACCTGATGCAAAGAACTGACTCATTGGAAAAGACCCTGATGCTGGGAAAGATTGAAGGCAGGAGGAGAAGGGGACGACAGAGGATGAGATGGTTAGATGGTATCACCGACTAAACACACAAAAGTTAAGTAAACTCCGGGAGTTGGTGATAGGCAGAGAGGCCTAGCATGCTGCAGTCCATGGGGTTGCAAAGAGTCAGACATGACTGAGCGACTGATCTGAACTGAACTGAACTGAACATGGAAAAGGGTCCATGATATTCAGTGAGAACAGCAAGCACAAAGTACATTGTATTTATTTAAGGTTTTTTCTAGTTCCTTGTGCACAAATGTATAGTTATCTATATACACAGAAAAATAGATCTGCAAGGCTCTACAGAAAATTCCTAACAATGGCTATCTCTCAGGAGGATGACAGAATTAGGGGTAGAATTAGAGGCAGAAGGTTTTCGAATCTCTGTTCAGCATGCACCCTCCCACCCCACTCCCACCATTTCCAGATGGAATCCCTTTTGGTCAAGAATTCTATGCCATGCCTAGTTTCTGTGTCTGAAACAAAGTTATCACCATTCCATTCCCCTGGCCAGTATCTAACCCTGGGGATGGAGGCAGATCTCAGCACAGCAGTAACTCCCCTCGTAGTTATTTAGCTACTTCTCAGCCTCCAGATGCCCTGGGTGGGAGTCAGTCCTAAGCCAGCTCTGCCTAACTGCAAATGTCACATCGTAGCTCTCAGAGTAGTGCTACTGGAGCCTCATCCCCAGCCAGCTTTATGGTACAGGAGCTGTACCCCTTAGCCTGCACCCCAACTTTCGCTTTACATGTGTTTCTTCTAAATCACCTCTTCCCAAACACTCTCTGCTCCAGTGGCCCTTCTATATTTTCAAAATTTCTGGGGGAATGCAAGAGATGTAGAACTGATTCTGGGTTCTTTCATTCGAAAAATACATATAAGATCTGACTCCTACAACTTTATTATTCTATATCTATCACATCATAGCATCTAAGACAAAACTTCAATATCCTGTCGTTCATGTATTACATGGAGAAGAAATGGTTTTAGATGAATGAACTTCAACACAAAATGCTGATTCTACAGAAATTTAAGACACACTGTTGAGGTCCACAGAGCATATTTTGAGAACACACCACCAAACAAACAAAAATAGCATCATTGTCATGTTACAATCTCAATGTGTGATTTTCAAGTTCTGCTCACATAGCTGGAAATGAAATGTGCCAAGTAGCACATGATCCATCCTCAAAAAAGACGGTATGAAAATATTAACCATAGAGTAAAATTAACATGAAACATGTATTATGGGATAAAGTAAAAAAGTGTATCCGTGTCTGTGTCTGTGTGTTCTATTAAAATGCCCTTCTCCAAGTTTTCTTTGACATACTTGAAGTTAATGAGCAAAGCAGAAACTGTAAATTTTTCCAGTAAGCATGATGATTACGAACAGTTTCCATTCCAAACTGTTAAAGTGGTCACAGAAAGCTTTGAAAAAGTCCATGTATTAGTCAGTTTGTTATTATGATTTGTCAAGTTCCAAAATAGGAGCCTCAAGGTCTACGTCACTCACTCTCAATACTCACCTCACTCGCTATCTCGGAAGCTCTTTTGGCATGCTGAATTCCAAGGGTGTCAGTGCCAACTTGCATTCCCTTCCCTTTAATTTCTGATTCCAGGTCTTTCTTGTATTCTTTCTATAAAAAAGCAATATTTTCCAATACTCAGACACTGAGGGGACAAAGACATATCTGAATTTAATGATACCAAAAATGGCTGAACATGTTTTCTTTTTTTTTTTAAAGAAGAAAACAGAGCTTACTTTGTACTATGAATGATCACCTAGACCTAAATTTTCTGAGCTGCTTAGAACTATATTCACTCTCCTCACTGAAGAAGAATTTATACACTCTCAAGATTTTTGCTATATAAGGCAATTGCCAGGTGACAATCTTCACTGACAATTGTCTTGGGGCCAGAAGAATTGGAAGGCAAGTTTGATTGAGTTCTTTAGAAAGAAGACCAACTTTGAGGTTAGGGCACTCGAGACCACTTGTGTGATACTGGGACTGTTCCTTCCCATTTCTGGTTTACTCATCTGCAAAATGAGGATTATAGTTCCTCTGTGCAGGATCACTGTGAGGGTCACTGAGATTGCATATAGCCTACTGCCGAGAACAGAGTGGGTTTTCAGTAATTGATAGCTTTTTTTCTAGTTTTTTATTCCTATATCCACATCCTAAGGCCTGGTTTATTGGTGTTCCTGCCACTGTCTTGCCATCAACTTTCTTTGGATGAACTCTGCCACAGAGAGTTTAAAAAACATTTCCCAAGTATTATTAATAAGTAATTTAAAAAATTGAACTGATGTCACTAGATATATCACCCATAACAGAAAAAAAATTTATAGAAAATTACTGCTATAGATAAGTGTGGTGACAACGTCAGTCAAAGACATCACGGTGGATAGTGCTGTTTCTGCCTCTTCTGGCAAAAAGTTCCACGATTTTCCCTTAAGGAATTACCTCTAATCTCTCTCAATCCATCAACTCTGGGTGGGTTGTTTTGGGGTGAGTGTCAATTTTCTTACATATATTTTTAATTCCACTAAAATGAGAGAAGCGAAAAGCAAGGAAAAAGGAAAGATATAAGCATCTGAATGCAGAGTTGAAAGAATAGCAAGAAGAGATAAGAAAGCCTTCCTCAGCGATCAATGCAAAGAAATAGAGGAAAACAACAGAATGGGAAAGACTAGAGATCTCTTCAAGAAAATTAGAAATACCAAGGGAACATTTCATGCAAAGATGAAGGATGGAAATGGTCTGGATCTAACAGAAGCAGAAGATATTAAGAAGAGGTAGCAGGAATACACAGAAGAACTGTACAAAAGGATCTTCACGACCCGGATAATCACAATGGTGTGATCACACATGTAGAACTAGACATCTTGGAATGTGAAGTCAAGTGGGCCTTAGAAAGTATCACTATGAACAAAGCTAGTGGAGGTGATGGAATTCCAGTTGAGCTATTTCAAATCCTGAAAGATGATGCTATGAAAGTGCTGCACTCAATATGCCAGCAAATTTGGAAAACTCAGCAGTGGCCACAGAACTGGAAAAGGTCAGTTTTCATTCCAATCCCAAAGAAAGGCAATGCCAAAGAATGCTCAAACTACCACACAATTGCACTCATCTCACACGCTAGTAAAGCAATGCTCCAAATTCTCCAAGCCAGGCTTCAGCAATACGTGAACCGTGAATTTCCTGATGTTCAAGCTGGTTTTAGAAAAGGCAGAAGAACCAGAGATCAAATTGCCAACATCCGCTGGATCATCGAAAAAGCAAGAGAGTTCCAGAAAAACATCTATTCTGCTTTATTGACTATGCCAAAGCCTTTGACTGTGTGGATCACAATCAACTGTGGAAAATTCTGAAAGAGATGGGAATACCAGACCACCTGACCTGCCTCCTGAGAAACCTATATGCAAGTCAGGAAGCAACAGTTAGAACTGGACATGGAACAACAGACTGGTTCCAAATCGGGAAAGGAGTACATCAAGGGTGTATATTGTCACCCTGTTTATTTAACTTCTATGCAGAGTACATAATGAGAAATGCTGGGCTGAAAGAAGCACAAGCTGGAATCAAGATTGCTGGGAGAAATATCAATAACCTCAAATATGCAGATGACACCATCCTTATGGCAGAAAGTGAAGAGGAACTAAAAAGCCTCTTGATGAAAGTGAAAGAGGAGAGTGAAAAAGTTGGCTTAAAGCTCAACATTCAGAAAATGAAGATCATGACGTCTGGTCCCATCACTTTATGGGAAACAGATGGGGAAACAGTGGAAACAGTGTCAGACTTTATTTTGGGGGACTCTGAAATCACTGCAGATGGTGACTGCAGCCACGAAATTAAAAGACACTTATTCCTTGCAAGGAAAGTTATGACCAACCTAGATAGTATATTCAAAAGCAGAGACATTACTTTGCCAACAAAGGTCCGTCTAGTCAAGGCTATGGTTTTTCCAGTGGTCATGTATGGATGTGAGAGTTGGACTGTGAAGAAAGCTGAGTGCTGAAGAATCGATGCTTTTGAACTGTGGTGTTGGAGAAGACTCTTGAGAGTCCCTTGGACTCCATGGAGATCCAACCAGTCCATTCAAAGGAGATCAGTCCTGAGTGTTCTTTGGAAGGAATGATGCTAAAGCTGAAACTCCAGTAATTTGGCCACCTCATGCGAAGAGTTGACCATTGGAAAAGACTCTGATGCTGGGAGGGATTAGGGGCAGGAGGAGAAGGGGACGACCGAGGATGAGATGGCTGGATGGCATCACCAACTCGATGGACGTGAGTCTGAGTGAACTCCGGGAGTTGGTGATGGACAGGGAGGCCTGGCGTGCTGCAATTCATGGAGTCACAAAGAGTCGGACACAATTGAGCGACTGAACTGAACTGAACCCACTCCAGTATTCTGGCCTGAAGAATTCCGCAGACTATATAGTCTGTGGGGTCACAAAGAGTCGGACATGACTGTTGTGAAGAGGTGCCATCTCATAGAAACAGCCTCTCAAGAGCAAAGCAAGAGTGAAGATAACAGAAGAGAGAGATGAAGGAAAAGGGACAGCATTCAAATTCAGGATCAAATCTGAATGTGAGCCTCAGATTTCTCTGTTCTTAAAGCAAAACAGTTTCTTAATCAGGTTTGGCTTGGGTTTCTATTATTTGCACCCTGACTAATACAATCACATCAACATCACCATTGTGATCATCGTTATTGTTACTGTGGTTTATTGACATATGTGGATAAAGTCTTAAATTTCTTCACTGTTAAAGTCAGTGAGACTCTCCCCAAAGACAGTGTCATTATTTGCTATCAAAGTAATGAGATAACACAAGGATTAAAGGACTTACAGCACTTCCAAGGCACTTCATTCTTAAAAATTTCATGTAAAGTGAGTAACGGCCACTTTCATTTTATAAAGAGGTTCAAGTGGACTCAGTAGCTAGCCAAGGACTGGGACAGCCAGTGAGCATGTGAACTTTTAAACTGTAGTTACTAACAGACCACCTTCCTAATCTGCCTTTCACTAGTTTAAAAGATGGCGTTAAATTTTATTCAATTATTTTCAATTATCTAAGTATATAGAATTTTTTCTGAAATAAGGAAATGTTCATTTTTCTCATACCACACAGACAGGAGATGGTGAGCATCGTTTTTTTAAAAAAATGCATTGACTGCAAAAAGATTACTAGGACATAACTGCTTATTACCATCTTACACATAAAAGCTGTGGAACATTTATATACAGTTAACTTTGGCCACCTCATGCTAAGAGCTAACTCATTTGTAAAGACTCTGATGCTGGGAGGGATTGGGGGCAGGAGAAGAAGGGGATGACAGAGGATGAGATGGCTGGATGGTATCACCGACTCGATGGACATGAGTTTAAGTGACCTCCAAGAGTTGGTGACGGACAGGGAGGCCTCGAGTGATGCAATTCATGGAGTCGCAAAGAGTCAGACACGACTGAGCGACTGAACTGGTCTCAAAAAACAAGAAGGTTAATTCCCCTATTACTATCGTCAGCCCTCCACATGAGAGGTTCCTCCACATCCGAGGTTCCTTAGCATTCACAGATTCAACCAATCATGGACCGTGGAGGATTGCAGAATTTACAATTGAAAAGTATGTATAAGTGGACCTGCACAGTTTACGTCCATTTTGTCCAAAGGCCAACTGTATAATCTCTGAGAAAGACTTACAGACAAGGAAATCAGCTGAAAATTCATAGATTCTCAATCGTTAAATAAATGCACTCACCTCACTAGTCATTTCAGATGCTCGTTTTGCTCTTTGAATATCAAGTACTTCGGAATTAAGCTCCATTCCTTTCCCTTTTATTTCATTTTCCAAATCCTTTTTATATTCTTTCTATGAAACAAGAATATTACTGTTTGAAATTTACTGGGAAACTCTTTAATTTATACACTGTTTTACATGTGTTTCCACAGACCACAGAAAGAAAATATTTCTAGAAAGGAATGAACCAGATTTCTGAGCATTCCTGCTCTTTATTTCCTACAGATACTTCATTTTCTTTTTTAGTCATGGTTGTGTGGTTGCCAATACTATCAATCTTTTTTCTTTTATCCTGTCTTCCCACATGTTTTGGTACCATATTGGAGCCATATTTTTAAAAGATATTTTCCTTTTTCAAAATTTATTGATTTTTTTATTGAAGGATAATTGCTTTACAGAATTTTGCTGTTTTCTGTCAAACCTCAACATGAATCAGCCATAGGTATACATATATCCCCTCTCTTTTGAACCTTTCCCCGCCCCATCCATCTCCCTAACCATCCCACCCCTCTTCCCTTTAAATGGTTAAGGAAGGTCTTAAGAATGCATGCTTCTTACTAATTACTTGAAGTATTTCTTTGAAAGCTGTCTATAAAATATGAATCATTAAAAGAACATAATTGGAAAGGAATGAAAAATTACAAAATCAAAAGGACTGATGTAGCCAATTTTTTGTTTCCATTTTATTCAAAGATTTGTAAACCCAAATAATTTCCTACAGATTGATAATATATAGTCTGAATTTCAGCCGTTTTAACATAATATTTTAAGTAGATCCAAATGTCTTTAATCTGTACATATAATATGGTTTTTTTGGTTTGTGCTAATGAATTTCTGTCTTCTTACTAATTGAATTATGAAAACAATGTCTATCTTAATCTAATTCAGCTAAGTTGCCTTTATGATTAACTTGTCAGATGAAAGATGAAACTTCCTTTAAGGATAAGAAATCACGTTCTAGTTAATTCTAGGGTTCATTTGATGTTATTTTCTCTTTGTCCAGTTTAATTAAATTAGCTGGTCCTCTGCTTAACTAATAGCCTACAAGACATTGTAATGACCTGCATGTAATTTTGGAAAGAGCTCTGGAGTTAAATGACCTGGATTCTTTCACTTGTTGGTCTTGTGACCTTCAAGAGGACTTTAAGTAACTGAGCCTTGATTTTCACATGGACAAAATGAAAATAAAAATACTTGCTATACCAGTACTGAGGACAGTTGAGGGAATCAAGTTAAGTATAAAAAGATACATTATATCACAACAGAAATGCAAAAACCATAAAGAATGCAAAGACAATTTGAAGCTAAATGTTTACACATTTAAAGCGAAGTCACAATTTCATTAAGTCATGAGTCTCTTTTTAAAATTAGATATCAGTATCAGTAACTTAATTAAAAGATTTTTAACCATAGTCTCTGGGCTTTTTTCTTATACTGGTGCAACATTCTAAATCAATAAGCCTAAAGTAAGATTCATTCACAGAGAAAAATAAAAGAAAATGGAAATAGCATGTATATTAAAGTCATTTACAATTCTCAAAATAGATCTCACATTTTCATTTGTATATAAATAATAAAAAGACTCTCTTTTTAAAAATTCATGTAAATAGTACATATTATTTAAATAGAAGACAATAATAGCAGGAAGTTGTCACATGGTCAGCCTTTAACTTCAAAAAATTTTATAGGAACTAGAAGTGAGAAGAGATAGGGTAGCAAGAATTCTCTTCCATGATATGCCTACTTCAGCCCAGCATACATTACAACAGTGAATCATATTAAATTTCTACGAGTAGTTAAATGCTAAAGCCAGTTGGTATTTCGTTATTAAAGAAGTTCACAATGATTAATATCTATGCAAGTAATTATACTCTGTTCCACTGGTTTAAGACACTTCTTTCAGGGATAGTTTCTTCAGTTCAAAATTTAGGATGAAATGGGTTCTCTGATGCTTTCTCTTAACTTAAAGAGAAACTATTTAAACAAAGAACTGAAAGAGTTTCAAGTTACTTAGAAACTACTTTTTTTTTTAAAAAGCAGAAACAAAAACAAAACTTTTAAACTGTGAACATGATATTTTTAATTGTTAGATTTGAGGGCCTTAATGTTCAACAAATTTAATAACATTGTGAGCCAAAATGTACCACTAAGTTTAGGGATTGGGGGGAAATGTTGCTAAGTATAAAATGAAAAATGGAAATGAATTCTTATGCTGTATATGCTAAATATATTATTTTTTCCCTACTTAGAACACAAGCCACTTATAAATGTACCATTTATCCAGACCTTCACACATCACCTCATTTCTGATATCAAATGTCATGAGAACGCTGCCGAGAAGTTACAGAAAAACCTGGTTCTAATATGTGGTTTATAATAACTAAATTTGAGAGAATCAAGCTAACCTCATCCACACTGAAAATATTTTTTTTTAAAAACTAACTGCTATAAAGCTACTTATAGAGACTCTAAGCTACAAGCCAAACATAAAATCAAAGTATTTTTTCAAGTTTTTCAAGGAAATCTGGGTAATTTCTTCCTTCAACATTAAATGGAAATATTAACACTTTCCTGTTTTTAATGAAAACATAAAACTCTATTAGTAAAGGTCAAAGTGAAGGAAAGAGTAATGGATGAATAACTCAAACACTGAATAAGAGAATTAGTAGAGAACTGATTAGCGCATATTTTCTGGGCTATTTCTCTTGCAGAACTATAGAGTAAATAGTAGGATCATACCTCCTTCAGAAGGTTGGTGATATACTTTACATGTAAAAACTCTGGAGTCTTGTCTAAATCCATTGATGACCTTCCTTTAATATCCTTCTCAAAATCCTCTCTGTAAACTTTCTGTAAAATAAGACCACATAATTTCAAATTTAGAAAATACCAGTGACAGTTGAAAAGATAACAGAACAAGAGTTCCTGGAACAAAATTGATGTTTTTCTTATATAATTGTATTACCTCTGAGTCTTCTTACTAACAGGAAAAAAACTCCAACCTTAACATAATCTCTCAGATCACAAGCTACCATCATTCCTAATATAGAAATGCAACAGGAGGATATATTAAGCATGCATTTACATTCCAGGATTTCTTGGTGAGAGGAAAGTAAGTGAACTAGTACAGGAGAAAAATCAAGGAACCATGAGACCAGCATGGTGCAAGGGTCCCCAGCGGGGGTGTTCCTGTGACTGAGGAAGAGGTACAGGCAAGCGGACTGCAGCAGGGCCGGGAGAGAATGAGGGTAAGCCTAAGACACCAGTACCTCCTTCTTCACGTTGTTGTCAGAAAAGCAACATGATTTTCGAGACCTGCGTCTCTCAGGTACATTTACCTGACAATTTCATATGGTCTTAAACTTCCAGAGAAGGCAAATGGCTCATGAAAGTAGAAACCTTTATCTGGGCTGTGGCTCGCTGACAACAAGGCAGAGGGAAATTAATCTGAAATCTGGCCCTAGCAATGACTGACACGAATGAGCACTAACAGCAACTAGCAGTGAAAGAGAAGACGGTGACGTGAAGGATACATACAACACTTTATATACCGTTCTCGAAATGCAGACAAGGTGCTGTGGACTGAATATGTGCCTCCAAAGTCCATATGTTGAACCCCTACCCCACCCACAACATGATGACATTAGGAGGTGGGGCCTTCAGGACGTGATGAGGATTAGATGAGGCCATCATACATGAGAGACTACGAATGGGACTCATGTCTTTCAAAGAGTCACTAATAAGCCTGCTTCCTTCCTCTCCCTGCTCTCCATCATGTGAGGATACAAGAAGGCGGCAGTCTGCACCCCAGAATTCAGCATGCTGGCACCCTGACCTCAGACCTCCAGCCTCCACAGCTATGAGAAACAAGTTTCTATTGCTTAAGCTACCCACTCTATGGTACTTTGTTAGAGTAGCCCAAACAGACTGGAACAAAAGATATTCCAGTGAGCCATCCCATTAAATGTGACTTTTTGTAGGGCTTTTGAATTTTGATCAAGTTTACCTGCTCTGTCAATTCACTTAAAAAGAAATGACTGACTCGGGTAAAACAGTCACTGAACCATTCTTGCTCAAATTCCCCTTTATTGGCTCAAGAAAACACAAGCTATGAAAAATACAAGTAATTATTTTCTCTTCTCTCCCCTGAAGAAGAAATTAAACAACTCTGAAATTCAACAAGCCACAGTATTCTACATGCCCTTTGTCTGAGAAGATGAATCAAAACATTTCAACAAAGCACATGTAATGTTTACTAAATCCCTAGGAGGGTTTTGCTGTCTAGAAATGGTCATTTCTTGGGAATTTCCTGGAGGTCCAGTGGTTAGGGCTCAGTGCTTTCACTGCCAAGGCCGGAGTTCAATTCCTGGTCAGAGAACAAAGACCCCACAAGCCACTCAGTGCAGCCAAATAAAAAGAAAAAATAAATTATCATTTTGCCCTGTTTTGATGTTGTTTTTAAAAACTAGAAAAGATTTGCCCGTTGAGCATGTCTGGAGTCTAGCACTGTGGTTGTAACCAGCTGATAGTAACTGCCCACTACTTCTGTCCCTTTGAAGTAAAAACTTGGTTGTACCCACAAAAATTGGATGTGTCTGTAGACAAAACCATCTGTGTCTGGTGTCTTATGCCCCTCTGCCCACACTCACCCCCAGTGCCCCCCTCAAAAAAAACAGCAGAAGAAATCTCATCGGGTAGACAGGAACCAGTGTCAGGAGACTACATGGATGTGACCTAGCATTATCTTAAGTAGAGAATTAAATGGATAAGTAGAAAAAACTAAGCAACTTATAGTTGATCTCTTGATGTCTTGAAACTTCCTTGAAACTTTCTGATATCACTGATTATTAGCCAGGGGTAGGGGGAGAATCAGTTAAATAAATTAACAGGAAAAAGGGAATCATTTATGACTTTTACCCATTACCACTTATTAAATATGTAATTTTAGGTAAGACAATTTTAGTGGATGCATTATCAGTCTAGGAATATATTTACCTAGCATCATTACCTTGAGAGGATTAAACGAGCCAACATATATAAAACATTCAGCCTGTCACCTAGCACAGAGTAAGTACTTAACAAATGTTAGCTCTATTCTCATTACAAAAAAAAAAGGTAAGTAAAGGAACCAGCCCTTTTAGTTTTTACCTGCTCATCATAATTTCACATGGACGCAGCCTGAAAGTGTCAATTTCATCATCACGGAATCCAAGAGCTCACCTGGCCTAGTATTCATATTTGCCAAATGGGAAAAACTGGGAAACGGAGGGCCAGGAAAAAGAAAATCAATGACCTGGACTAGATGCCTGGGTCTACAGTGCAGATTCCTTGGTCTGGCCAGTGCAGTATTCTTCCTTCCAGACGCACTAAGCCTTCTGAACCACTGTAATGGTTCCTTTCAATGACAAAACATCAAATTCGCACTAAACAGTTGACAGCAAAACAAAAAGACTCACCTCGCTCTGCATCTTCTGAGCCTCCTTTGAAACTTGATATGACGGTGTCTCAACAAATTCAAGCATCGATTTCCCCTTATTTTTCTCATACGCTTCTTTGTATTTCACCTTCATTGAAAAAAAGTATAAATGGCACATAAAGCTCACAAGCCCTTATATAAACAGAGCAAAGTAAAATATATGTGCAAAATCGATCACCCTGTTTTCTAAAAATCACAATATTCTGGCCATTTAGGTTGATCACTAGGTTGATCCCTGTGGTTAATGATGTACAAAGAAAGGAAACAGGTAACATATTAAAGTTCTTAAGGGATATGAATGGTTTAGAATTAAATGATGGAGTTCTAGGACATGTATATGTAAACAGCTGGGACAGATAGATATATATCACACGTGGAGTTATATATGTATACACACATGCCATTAATATACACACATGTATAGGTACATATATACATATGTACATAGGTACATATAGAGAGAGAGAGATAAGACACAGAGAGGCTGAGACAGAGGATATAAGAGACAAAGAGAGATCACTGCGAAAACTTTGAACAAAAAGAAAACCTGAACTGTGACTCTCTGTCTTTCTGACAAAGGAAGGACAGTGTTCTTTGGGGCTGCTAAATTTTCCCACAGACACTGAGTAAAACACACACACAGAGCTTTTAGGTGACTTCCTTCAGTTTTGCTAAGCATTATTTAATTATATCATATCATGAATTATTTATTCATCATAACCAACCCTTATCTATTTCAGTTTATCAAATGATCAGTATTCTCTATCTCCTAAAAACAAAAACTAGAATTATATTCTGCAAGCTGCAAGAGTGGTTGGCTTTTTTAACAATACACCTTTTTAAATTAAATTCATAGTTTTCATCATGATTCATTTTACTGAGATATGTATTTTCACTAAAATCCTTATATATAAAAATTACTTAATGAAATTGGTTCTTAAGTTGCATTATAATAAAAATAATTTTAGGGGCTTCCCTGGTGGCTCAGACAGTAAAGCGTCTGCCTGCAATGCGGGAGACCCAGGTTCGATTCCCAGGTCAGGAAGATCCCCTGGAGAAGGGGATTATTTTTAAAATTAAAAATAATTTTAATGGTATTTAAATCCAAAAGAATCTTTTCAAAACAGAACTTTGTGGTAGCAGGACATATAACGAATTTTTTAATTCCTGTTTTTAGGAATATTTTTGTTTTAGAGAAGTATAATAGAATGATCAATGAAAGTGAACACTATGTTAGGGTAAAATTTTGTGGGGAAACAAAATAAAAACAAAAATGCAAAGAGAAAAAAATGTGTACTTCCATACCTTAAAGCAGAGCTGGTTTGTATATTTTTTAAATAAATGAAGGCAGATATCAAATCATTATGGAATTTATGTTCCACTGGGGTATATTTGAAAGAGTGATTTAAGTTTTATCTTAATAGATGCTGGAAATAATATCTTTTTTCAATTACTGAAATTCAGAATTTAAAAAGTTATCAACTTAATGTATTCAAGGAAAAAGATATTTTTAAAAGTTTCTTTCAGAGAGTACATAGACTTTCATAGTTGAAAGAAACACTAAGGCAAAATACACTGGTAAGATAATTTCCCATTTTTAATACACTTACAACAGAGCTGAAAAATTATAATAAACTTTATGCCTGGAAAATTATACTTGTGCAGTTCAAAATGACCAGCACACTATAAAAGTTTTCATTATTATGAGATTTGACCATTAATTAATTAATTAACTCTTATCTTATAAGTTTTTAACTGTGTATAGTAAGTATAATATTATGAAATGCCTGCCTGTCGAAACATGGTTCCAGCTTCCCTAACCTAATAAATATAGAGAGAACAGAGTTTGAGATTTTTCTCACGATGCACATCCTTTCCAGCGGCTACACGTTCTCGGTGGAGGTGCCGGCAGTGAGTGTTACTGAGTCCAGGCAGGGGAGGCCTCATACCTGACTCTGGAGCATGGCATTGCCTTTATGGTGCAGGTGTTCCGCAGCATCCACATCAAAATGATACAGGCCTTTGTTTTCCTCAAAAACCTTTCTATATTCTCGCTAAAAATAAGAACACAAAAATAAAGTAAGAATAGAAGGGTCTGTTAAAAGCAACTAATACGTAGGAGGGCACACTGAAAAATGCAAGCGAACAAGAGTTGCAAAGCCGCTCCTAAGTTCCCATCTGCTGTCAACTGGTCATGTAGATTGCTGACCCTGAGCTAAAGCAACAATGGGAGATGGACCAGCTCTAGGCAGTCCATGTGAACAGCATCTAAAACACTCAAGAGAAGCAGAGGACTACTGGCTCTAAACACAACATCAATACTATTTGCAGCACTGGGAAGTGATGGTGGAAAATCCCGTAACTTGTGTGAGCAGGCAGAGTGGGCAAAATAAAGGCACTTGGCCTTGCCCTTATCCTAGAACAGAAATACATTTATTAATAACTGCATCTACAAGAAGAGAAGGAAAGAGAGGAACAGATGAAAGGAAAGCTGGAGTTAGGAAAGGAAAAAAAAGTTGTATGTAATGGATCATAAGGAAAATGAGAGGGAGAGAAGTAACTCAACTAACTTTCCTAAAAGGAGAAGGTAGGAGGTGGCTGAAAGAGAAACCAAGGAATCTGGGTATGATTGGTCGAATTTTTAAGGTGAAGAAAATTTTTAAGGATTAAGACACTTTTTATATACAGACAAAAAGGTGAATTTGGAAGAGAACAGAATGGATAAGAATGCCAAATTTGGCAAGTGTAGGACTCTAAACACAGCAGGCAGCAAAAAGACAAACACTGCTTTATGATTTGTACCACTAGAGATTGGACACTTAGTAATTTTGCCTTATTTGGAAAACTTTTAGAGGTAAATGATAACTCTCAAACACTCAGGTATACAGAGACTTAAGCTAGAGTTGGTCGCTTCTTAGACAATGAGGTTTTCAATGAAAATGGCAATTTAGTGTAGAGTGGAGGGAGAGGTAAGCAGCCTTAGAAAGGGAGCAGGAACAAGCTAGGACACTGAGGCCTAGGATATGCTCCAGTGATCCAGAGCGAAACAAGAGGAGGCCTCAGTGCCAAGGATGGGAAGGACGGAAGCTCCAAGTGGCCTACACAGGAAAACTGCTTTCCCTAAGGACACAGCAAGGTCCCCAGAGGCATTTTCAGTCAATTAGGGAACTAAGACATGTATCGCCCAAACTCTAACCAGAATACTTTAAGGGAGAATAGCACCCCCAGGAAGCTCATGAAAATGTTCACACAGTACATCTTGACCAAAGAGAACAAGTTCTGAATTTTAGCTTCTCTGCTAATTTTTTTAAAAGATAATTTCAAAAAAATAACAATATACTTAGAGATGTCATGATTTAATTAGAAGTAATTTTATAAAATATATTTATAAAATAGATATGAAATGCATGTAACAAGCTAGGATACATTCCATTACTAAGTTAAAATCCAGAACTAACAGTCTAGAATTGTATCTGGAATAATGGTTATAGATTGAGAAAAGGTCAAAAAATACTGCCTGTCACTCAACGATTTATTTTAGTTACAGAGAACTTCAGAAACTCCTGTTTTAAAACCAAAGAAAATCACCCTATTTGAACTAAGATCTGCAAAAGAATGATCAATACTTGCTTTTTCTTATATAAGAGTCTCTGTTGCCTCCTAGTGGGAGTTACACAGAGTAACACAATATACACTTTTTTAATTTATGCAAAGTTAAAAAAAAAAAAAACCTGAAAGCTAACAGTGTTCTATTTCTCAAAGAAAAATATCCCCTCCAATTTAATCAGTATGGTTGTACAAACTAATAAGGCACTAATTTTACTCTGCACAGTAAAATTTTTCAAATTACGATTTATATCAAAGACATTTAGAGGTCTTTAAAAACCAGCCATTTATAACAAACTGACAACTAATTCTGGTAGAATGCCTGTTTAAGCATTCTCTTACTCAATCTTTTACTAAAATTAAGTTGCCTTTATAAATCAACAAAATTCTAATTCTCTTTACATTAAAATTTAAAAGAAGGCAATTCTGACATATAATAAATTTGAACCAATGTAATATCGTGCAACTTTAATAAGTAGAGACTTCAGAGTAACACCTTTCTTGACTCAAATTTTCTCTTCATGAAGCAACTGGTCAGCTACAATTTTTCTATGGAGAATAAATATGATCTAGAAAAGATGAAGTTTAAACTTTACACGTGGTATATAAAACAAGTGTAAGACATGAATTTGATGAGTTTTCTCTAGGAGAAAATAAAAACAATTACTATTATTGTCTTTCACCACTATTATAAAATAAAGGTCAATATTTTCAAAAAGAAATATTGCCTATGAGTGGCCTACATTTTTCATGGTAATCCAAATTTTTGAATTACGACCATGACATTTTTACTGACTTATTTATACATGAATCCTCACATTCGAAGGAAATTAATCCACACAAGGATGAGTAAGAGTCGAGGTCAAACGCAAACGCAATGATCAAGCTGGATGAGCAAAGACTACCTATGACAAAAGCAGAGGCTCAGATCTCAGAAACATACTGATTTTTAGAAGCACATCTCTGAGTCGTGGTTAAAAATGTGCAACTGAAGCAGTCGCTCAAGAAACAGGAGCGTCTGTACAGAGGAGGATGAGGATTGAAATGGCAGGACAGCAGGAATTAAGTGTCCAGGGACCGAGTCTAATTCTGCACCTGACAGTCTCCCAACCTTCATCCCTGCTCAACAGATGGGAAAGAATAATGGGCTGCTTTTCCTCCAAAGGCCAGTGATAATTAATTAATTTCCTCCATAAATATGAATTCACACAGATAACATTTCAAGAAGAGGATTACAAAATAATGAACAGAAGCTTCAACATATCAAAGCCAAACGTAGACATACTTAAACCTGAACTGAAGTTGTTATCTCATTATTTAATGGTCTGGGAAGCAGCTTATAACTATAGAGTTTTCTCATTCATGACTGTGGTCACATCTCCTGAAGAAGACTGTTTTCACTTTTTAACATTCTTTGACGATATACTTTGCCATCAAATCTGTGCCTGATCCAGGATAGATATATAATAAATGCAGATAATTTTTGAGTGAGTTGTTATTACAATAGGCATAAAAATAACTTGAGGTCAAATTAGAGTTCATCGTCCTGACATGGGGCCTTCTGAGGTGTAGGAAACAGAGGCACAGGTGAGCCAGGGTCATCAGTAATGAGAGCCAGTGACATCAGGGTTCAGACACTCTGTGTGTTGGAAAGAGCGTCTAAGAGCCAAGTTCTGATGCAATGGGCCACTGGGCAGCGGACACAGACATTTTCATTAGGACACCCTCCCCTCCTTGTTGTGTTGAAGAAAACACGGAAACCTTCACAAGACTAAAAGTGCAGCAGCAGTGCAAACACTCTTGAGATTTATTTTTAGAGAAGACATAATTCAGACTAAGACAACTGTTATGCCACTGAGACCTTCTGAGTACCATACACTCTGTTCTGGCCTGCATAAAAGATCGCTGACTTAAGAGCCTGACCTCCAAGTGACTTCAATCTACTACAAAGAAAGGGGAAGGAGAAAGACAGAAAGGATGCTCACATAAACACTTGGAAGAGTAGCTGTTCCACAAGAAAGTTTGTATTCAAGAGATATTAAAGAGCCAGCTTTGTAAAGCAACAGCCTGGGTGGGATTTAAGCAACAGACACCAGTTTCCATGAAGTTAGTTACTGAGGCGGCAGCGAAGGCCAGGCTCGCCTTAGGAAGCGGGTGCACTCATAAGCGCTTCAGACACGCGGGCGCCACGGAGTCACAGGTCTTCACTAGCCACGGCCACTTACTCCGCTTAGCATTTTGCTGACTTTCAAAGCGTGGTCTAAGAACAAGTCTGGGAGACCTGAAACTGGGTCATGCATATTCTCAAAGTCTTTCTTGTACTTCACCTATGAAAATAACACGGAAGAAAACACCATCTAGGAGAAGAAAACACTATGCTTTTGCATTATGGCCATTATTATTTTAAACACAACCAAGCATTATTTAATGGTATTACATTAAATGAACTCACAAGTAGCCACTAGATGGTGCTCATTTACTACTGAATGAAAAAAAGTTCTTCCCAGGGACTTGAAAGTATTTTGATAACTCCTTTTGTTTATGAGCTCAGAAAGGGCGATGTTAAAAGAAATAAGTAACTTTAACTGAAACTCTGCTTTCAGAAAATAAAGAAAATAGAAGCTTTACTCTTTAGAAATTACCACTGTCTTCCAATTATATTTTGTGTCAATTTTAGAACCTTTGTTAGTTTTCATCCTATTACAATGTAGATCTTTTCTTTTCAATCAATTGCTTTGGAAATATAAAATGTTAATAACAGAAAACATCAAGCACTTACTGCGAGTCAAACACTTTTCTGTTTAAACATTTTATATGTATTAAGTACGCTCCACAATCTTAGCAAGCAAACACTTTAAGTATGCCCGTTTTACAGAGGAGGAAACTGAGACACAAAAAGACGAAAGTGTAATATTAGGTGGTGGAGCAAGATTCAAATCCAGACAACCGATTCTAAACCTTGAGCTTTGAATACCATGCTGGAGGTTCTTTTAAGTATATTCCTGCCCTATTTGCTTTATGCTTGTACACACACAAGAATAATCAAATAAGAAAAAATGAATTATTAGAATATTCCCAAAGGTCCTAAAAGACAGAAGGTGAAAGTGAAGTCGTTTCCGACTCTTTGCGACCCCGTGGACTGTAGCCCACCAGGCTCCTCCATCCATGGGATGCTCCAGGCAAGAATACTGGAGTGGGTTGCCATTTCCTTCTCCAAAAGACAGAAACACCCATTTAAATTGCTGATAACAATATCTGGTTAATGAACACAAATTATAGTACCTTCTCAACAGGAACAAAAGTAAAATATACTAAGTTCCCCAGATACAACAGGAGTTGAAAGGTTTAAATGCTCTAACAAAGGAACAGTTCAACAACAGTCAAACTTAATATTTAAAAAGGTACTCTATGTATCATTCAACTACAGTAATTAATTTTTTCTATGTTTCTGTTTTTATACTCTTCCTAATTCTAATAAAAAATTAAGGTATCTTTTCTTATAAATTGTAACTTCATTTTTAAAGATATGAAATGAAAACAAATCTCATGAAGAGGTATTTCACAGAATTTACATAAGAGATAAGAAAGAAATTATAAGCCATCTCAAGTACAATTTCTGGAAATTTCCTTGTAATCTACTATGTTTCAGGTATATTTTATAATATTCACAATTTCATGAGCATAATTACATTTGCTAACTATTGCCATAATCATTAATTTATGATACTACACACTATTTTTCTGAAAAACTCTATAATCTATTTCTACTCAGCTATAATACTAATAGTTTTGCTAATAAAACTATTCCTACTTATTAATTAGTAATCAGTAACACTTATTTTTCCCCCCAGAAAGGCTTCAAGAAAATAGGCTTCAGTGTTTCCTAAAATTATTTGGAAATTACATGATCTTGATTAAGTATCATAATTCCCACACAGCCAAGTCTATCAAAATAAGAATCAAAACATACTGAAAATAATATTCTGCAAATTACCAATCATGAGGCAGAAAGCAACTTACATCGCTCGCCAGGGCAGTGGCCAGCTGACTTTGCCTAAAGGAAGCACTTTCAAGAGGATTGTAAAGATGTTTCTTATCCTTCATTTCATTATCAAATTTTTCTTTGTATTTAATCTGCCATGAAAGAAAAAAAAAACAGGAAAAATTACACAGCACATTTACCTTCAACCTTTCAAAGCAACACATTTGATTTCTAATTAGATCAGATAAAAGCTACCTTAAAAATGTATGGCAGCAGAGTTTAAATACCTGGTATTTCCCCCCCATATAAAGCTTAATTAGGCATAAAGGGTTTTTTTTTTTTAATTAAAAAAACACCTCTACTTGAACATGGATCATAAATGCAATTAGGCATGAACTCAAATCCTATTAACAAGAATTACATAGAATCTCAGGATTTTAAAATGTCAGTTTCCATTTCTGCATTCCTAACATCTATGATCAATTAGAAATCAAGACCACAAATGTCTTAACATCTATCACATTTAGAAAACAGGTCCCAAATATCAGAATTTGAATACGAATTTTCCTAAAAGAATGACTGCAAATGCAAGACAGAGTTCCTACCATGGTTTTTCTCATCATTTCCTGCTTATTAAAAAACTCATTGTTAGGGATTACATATTCTGAAACATCCTGGGCCTATTTAATGTCATTTATTATTTCTCTGCTTTCACTCCACAGCTGTGTTCAGTAGCAGAACCATCTCCAACTTTCACTGTGGATTTTTTTTAACTAGTCTTAAGGCAACCAAATGTCTTCCGTTGTGGCTCAGATGGTAAAGAATTCTGCCTGCAAAGCAGGAGACTGGGGTTCAATCCTTCGATCAGGAAGATCTCCTGGAGGAGAGAATGGCAACCCACTCCAGTGTTCTTGCCTAGAGAATTCCATGGACAGAGGAGCCTGGTGGGCTACAGTCCATGGGCTGCGAAGAGTCGAACACAACTAAACAATTCTTTACTAAAATAAAACAAAAATAGCTAGTCTCATTTATTTAATTGTTTAACTGCTTTAATTCCTGTAGCCAGGAAAGGATGCAGGCAGGCAAAAGTAAGATGTTTTGTCCTTTTATATCTTATATTATGATTCTTACACTATCATTTCTTTCTTCAGAATGCACATTTATCCATAAATCCTAAGACTCTGCCTTGCAGAAACCTTTAGAAAAAAGGCGGTTTGGGAACGGCTCATGTTACTCTTTGAATCTAGTGTGTACTGGGTGATGGTCTCCATCAGGGATACACGCTGGTGCCTCCAGGAGGGAGCTGGTAAAAATCCTGGTGGGAATACATTTGGAAAACATTTCAAGACGGTTCACATGTAACAGTTTCTGTTGCAGTTTCATTTGCTAATAATACTTTTTGATCATCATATTGTCTTATAATTTCAAGCAAAATCTCACTTATTATAATTAATAGGCGAGGCCTCCCTAAAACAAGAAAAGCTTCAAGTTTTAGATTGTCTTATCTTGAAATGAGGGACACCACCACCGATGCAGTCAATTTAGATCTCCTTCACTACAGTCCACAGTAACTGGCACCAAAGCCAAGAGCCTCCCTACCTGGTCCTCTGCTAAACACACAATTCCACTCCTCAACACCCTGCTGCTGTGGCGCTTTTCACAACATTCTAATCTGTGTTTTTGTCTCTTCTAGGTTTTAGTGCCTGACAGGTATTCACTTGACTATGGTCATAGACTCTCTGAACTGACTTCCCTAGAATGGCACTCACGACTCAGCCAGATCCACCAACACTGTCCAGCGATCACGGAAAACATTATGCCGAATGCTGCGGTGCCAGGAACACTCTCAGCTGGTAGTTCTTTCCATCTAATCAACTGATCCTGCTGTGTAACATGGGCTCGCATCAAGTATCCTTTCAGTCACTCTTAAGTCCCCAACCTCAGGCACCACGAGTGTCTTAGTTATGTATTAGCTAAATGGCAAGAATAGGTTCCATGATCCTTGAGCACAGAGAGTGCATCATTTTGCCTTTGTACCCCCTGTAGCTCTCAGCACCGTTACACTAAGCCCAGAGGCAACATGGAAGGAAGCATTACTTGGGAATGGCAGGTCCCACTGAACCCCGCTGCTATGTCAGGGATCCTGGTCTTTTACACTAAGCCCAAGCAAAAGTGAGTTCAAGCATGTTATGTGACTCCATTAGATTTGCTTTTGGAAGAGATTACCAGCTCCAGGCCTAATGGGAGTGTGTCTGGGCTCACATCAGCATTCCCAAACTCAGGCAGGAAACACATCCTAACTCAAAATAGGTATCCAACGCAGGCTCAATGTTTAATGAATACAGGAAGGAAAGAATCGTCGTCAGTGAACTAGTTACAGTTTTTTCAGAAATATACATTTACTCGGAAAGAGCAAATGCCAGGTTTAATAACAGTTGAGAATGTGTCAGATGAATTTCCAAGTTAACACTCCCACTCTGTTGTATCTGCTCCTAGTGTAACGGTGCTGAGAACTACCAGGGGTAGTACAAAAGTAGAATGATGCACCCTCTGTGCTCAAGCACAATGTAACCTATTCTCGCCATTTAGCTAATTTATAACAAAGACACTCATGGTATACCTGAGGTTTAAGAATATGAGTAACTGAAAGAAAAGTTGATGCAAGCCAGCACTGCTCAGCTGAATTAATTGATTAGATTTAAATACTTCAATACAAACAGAACCCTGCATTTTTTCACCTGATGTTTTACAGGACAAACTTTAGTAACCTGTTTTTTAAGTAGAATATTTTCATTGATTTCTGAAAGATATAGAAGATAAATCTGAAGTACATTTTTACAAGTATATTGTTGTGAATAGTAACCTATTGTTAAAGGTGAGTTTTCCCTGGAAATACAAGATTAGACTATTTTCTAAGTTTTGGACATAGTTGAATTATCTGCTCTCTCATTAAACAGTGAGCAGGAAATAGATTTCTATTCATTTTTGTATCCCTAGTACCCAACACAGTACTTTGAATGGATCTGGCACTTAATATATGTTTTTTAAAGAAATGTATAAATTAATGATGAAAATGACAAGCAATCAACCATCTTTTCACACTCACACCCACAGGTAGGTGTTGGAACTATAATACTCTAATTTCCCAAATCTGTTCCCCCAACACACAATCCCCATAGTCATTGCTAAACTGACTTGAACAACAATCTATTGGGAAGAGAAAAAAAGGTAAAAGGAAATGAAAAACAATAGATATAAAAATAATATATTGCATCTATATTATACTAAATACATATAAGTATGTATTTAAAAAGTGTGGTAGTTCCTGCCACACTTTTCCTCATTAACTAATTCATTTAGGAATTACTTATCTAGTGCACACTCTGCATCACTTACTACCCTTAAAGAGTGCTATACTGGAAGAGATTTGGGAATCGGTGGGAAACTGTCGTCAAATATTTGCAAAAATAGAAAAACAGCATTTGTTCTGCCACCAAAGGTAAAGTTAGTGTTGACAGGTAGAAGCTGTAGCCAACAAGATTTCTGCCGATTATAACAGAAATGTTCTATCAGCTGCTCTGTCCGCCAGTAGAACTATCTTCTTTCCTGCTCAATTATGGCTCCCTACCTCCTCCCAATGTTCACCTGAATAATTTCTACACATCTTGCAGCTGCCCAAATGTAACTTCTTTCTGAAAGCCCTCTCTGACCTTCCAATCTAGAATACTTACAGCTGACACATTTTTGAATCACTCCACATTATGTGGTCCCTCACCATGCATTGCTGCAATTATTTGTAAAACTGTCTCTGGCTGTTGGTCTTCCCCTTAGACTTTAAGTTCAGTGAAGGCATGGGCTATATCTTTCCTGTTCACCCTTGAAAATCTAACCCCAAGGACGTAATATCTGTTCAGTAACTGTTTTGCTTGAATGAATAAATGGATGGATTACATTGAGAAAAGATTATTTCATTGAATATCAGGACCAGGTAATTTCCATAGTGTCTCCAAATTTTTTAATAGCCTTGTAATAGATTTTTATGAAAACTTTATTCTTAAAGTTATACCTGGAGCTATAGACCTTAAAATTCAAATTTTAAAATGGAAATAACCTTTCATGTTATTTAAAGACTAATTATTTAAAGTGTACCATGTCCTCCATGTACCTCTAATGAGTTTAATAATCAGCAGAGTATTGTGAAATGTATCTTATCCTAAACTTCAGAACTCTGCGTTATCTGATTCAAAAGGTAACTAAAGAACAAGAATGCAAGAGTTTCCCTCATTAATTAACCAAAAAGTAAAATAACTGAATTCCATAAAAAATACATTTACCAGACACTGACACTCAATTGTTTCTTATCATGCTGTAAGGTTTGCATATAAATGAACTAAGAAAATAGCCAAATAGTTCAAACAGGTCCTATGCACTCACCTTCTGACTGGTCCACTCACTCACTACACATACACAGAACATTCTATCTTACTATCAATCCACAGTTCACACATCTAAGTGTCCACCTGTTTACGTACACTCGCATCTCCTAAGAGATCAGGATCTCCAGAGATCATTATAACGGGTGACTCAACCATGGAACATGATATTTTTCCTTCTGGTTTCAAAACCACTTGAGACAAGAGGAAATAGGTGTTGGGTGCCTTTGCTATGACTTCCCTGGTGGCTCAGACAGTAAAGCGTCTGCCTACAGTGCGGAAGACCCGGGTTCAATCCCTGGGTCAGGAAGATCCTCTGGAGAAGGAAATGGCAACCCACCCCAGTACTCTTGCCTGGAACTATGGTTTTAGGCACAATGTTACCCCTTACACATAAATCAATCACTTTGGAAACAAACGAAAAGTTCCACCTATGACTGATTTTACTCATTTTATAAATATCATGTCCAATGGTGCTGATCTACCAACTTTTTGAAAAATGCAGGGTAGGCAAATGGGATGAAACTTAAAACTTTAGTAAGGAAGTTTCACAGACTTAGCAGAACTTTCAGAGGTTCAAACTAGGAGAAAACACTAGAATTGCTCAACCGCAATGACTGAATTTAACCTGCTGCTGCTAAGTCACTTCAGTCGTGTCTGACTCTGTGCGACCCCACAGACGGCAGCCCACATAACCGCATCCAGGCAGGGCTGTGTTTAAATGGCTAAAGTCTGATTTCTCAGCTCAGTAGTTCAAAGCTTTCAGCACCAAGGCGTACTGGGCTTCATGGCATCACCTATGGCTCAGATTCACAAAGGGCCAGAAGAGCAGAAAGAGAGCAGCCCCCTGAATGAAAGCATTTCATCAGAGCCACAGAAGCAAATGATAGGAAAGAAATGGGAACCTGGATCACTTAATTACCAGTGAAAATGAAAAGTAAACAACAACATAACGCCACACATCCATGGGAGCAACTGCCTTCAATTTTGGATGAAACTGAAGTAAAGGCTGTTGAGGAGGAGAGTAAAAACAGACTTTCACATAGAAAAAAATAATCATCATAAAATCAGTGTGTCCAAGTTCGAATTTTACACAAAATATATCCTGCCCTAATTTTCATCACAAAATAACATTTTACTGACTTTGTATCAAATGTGAATGATCTAGAGAAATGTGTTTAATCAGTCTCTACATATTTCTTGAAAGCCTAATCTGTGCCATTACTGCCGTTAAAGTCTGTCCCCACAGAGCCTGTTGAGTGGTAGTGAAGCAGATATTAAATACACACAAATATGACTAATACACACTGTGTTAAGAACTATAAAGAAAAGCAGAATAAAGAGGAAAAGAGCAATATAATTTAAATCAGCAAGTTAAGGATGTGACATTTAAACCAAAAGTGTGGGGGAAGGAGGTTGGAAGGGTGTGTGCTTGCCCAGAATGGGAGATCCTTCAAGCCAATTAATACCCTTTACAATTGAAGGACAATACTTATTATTCAGCTTTAACAGCAATCTAAGAAGTAATGTTTAGGTTTAAAACCCACTCTTTTAAATACATCACATGCAATTTCAGAACAAATACTAATTATTATAAATATAAAATTTTCTCTGATATTATAAAACTAAAGGTATTTCATTCATCACAAAAACACATTTCAATTCATAAATTAAGATGATAAATGAACATGTTACCAAAACAACCACTGAGAAGAATGTTTTTTAAGATGATGACTTCAATAACTACTGCCCTAATACTTAAGATACTTGTAAATATATCTCTTTATCTTGGCAGATGAGGTTTCACTTTTATTGTTTACTGATTTTCTTTTCATTACTTGGCCATTATTTTATGTTCCCCCTAGACTTTAAAAAGGGAAAGTTTACAACTACGGAAGCAAAGCTATTGAACAAGTTAACAGAGCAGTGAGTTTTGTTTCCATTCATTACCTTTTCTGGATTCAGTCCCACAGAGCTCAGTTTCCAGATAAATGGGAGAATTGTGCCCTCTCACTTTCTCCTTGTGTCTTGTCATCAGGGTGTCTTATCTCTCCACACCACAGGCACTGTCCATCATCGCCTACTCTCTCACAATCCTGTCTCGCCCTTTCCCCCTGGCATCCTGCACTCTGCCCCTAGCTTCCCAGCTTACTACATTCCTAAATTATTTCCCTTCTGCATATTTGCTTGCCTTTGTGTGAGCCTGTATTCATTATCTGTCATTAGTTTAGGAGCAAGGGAATACATGATCTTCAAAGTTGTCAATGAAAATAAGAAGCTACACTTTCTGCCACTGCTTTTTGTCAACACACCTGAAAATACAAAAGATCATACTGAGTTCATTCCAGAAGTTCTGAATATTCATCTGCCCAGTTTCTCCCTTTTCTGATGAGTTTATACACCACGAGATCAGCAAAAAGTTCACTAAAAACGAAGATGACAGATACAATGTAACTTGCAAATTAAAATCTGCTTAAATATCTGATCATTCAGATGTTAAATAACTTGAGATTTTTTTTTAAGTCTGCCTATAAAAAAATTGAAAGCATGCTCAGTCAGTTCAGTCGTGTCTGACTGTGTGACCACATGGACCTTAGCCGACCAGGCTCCTCTGTCCATGGAATTCCCAGGCAAGAATACTGGAGTGGGTTGCCATTTCCTTCTCCAGGGGATTGTCTCAACCCAGGGATCAAACCCAAATCTCCTGCATTGGCAGGCAAATTCTTTACCACTAAGCCACCTGAGCTACTCTGCATCCGAGGTCAGGGGCAGCGCCCAGGAGGAGCTACCCACAGCCCTAGGCCAGGGACGACGGCCAGGAGGAGCTACTCCATGTCCAAGGAGTGGTGGCTGCGCAGGCGCAGGAGGGCCTAGAGGATCTACTCCACGTCGAAGGTCAGGAGGGGTGGCAATGAGGAGATACCCCTCATCCAAGGTAAGGACCAGCAGCTACACTTTGCTGGAGCAGCTGTGAAGACATACCCCATGTCCAAGGTAAGAGAAACCCAAGTAAGACAGTAGATGTTGCAAGAGGGCATCAGAGGGCAGACACACTGAAACCATAATCACAGAAAACTAGTCAATCTGATCACACTAGGACCACAGCCTTGTGTAACTCAATGAAACTAAGCCATGCCATGTGGGGCCACCCAAGATGGACAGGTCATGGTGGAGAGGTCTGACAGAATTTGGTCCACTGGAGAAGGGAATGGCAAACCACTTCAGTATTCTTGCCTTGAGAACCCCATGGACAATATGAAAAGGCAAAATGATAGGATACTGAAAGAGGCACTGGAGATCAGTGGAGAAATAACTCCAGAAAGAATGAAGGGATGGAGCCAAAGCAAAATCAATAACCAGTTGTGGATGTGACTGGTGATAGAAGCAAGGTCCGATGCTGTAAAGAGCAATATCGCATTCAGGTCCATGAATCAAGGCAAACTGGAAGTGGTCAAACAGGAGATGGCAAGAGTGAATGTCGACATTCTAGGCATCAGCGAACTAAAATGGACTGGAATGGGTGAATTTAATTCAGATGACCATTATATCTACTACTGTGGCCAGGAATCCCTCAGAAGAAATGGAGTAGCCAACAAGGTCAACAAAAGAGTCCAAAATGCACTACTTGGATGCAATCTCAAAAATGACAGAATAATCTCTGTTGGTCTCCAAGGCAAACCATTCAATATCATGGTTATCCAAGTCTATGCCCCAACCAGTAATGCTGAAGAAGCTGAAGTTGAATGGTTCTATGAAGACCTACAAGACCTTGTAGAACTAACACCCAAAAAAGATGTCCTTTTCATTATAGGGGACTGGAATGCAAAAGTAGGAAGTCAAGAAACACCTGGAGTAACAGGCAAATTTGGCCTTGGAATACAGAATGAAGCAGGGCAAAGACTAATAGAGTTTCGTCAAGAGAATGCACTGGTCATAGCAAACACCCTCTTCCAACAACACAAGAGAAGACTCTACACATGGACATCACCAGATGGTCAACAATAAAATCAGATTGATTATATTCTTTGCAGCCATAGATGGAGAAGCTCTATACAGTCAACAAAAACAAGACCGGGAGCTGACTGTGGCTCAGATCATGAGCTCCTTATTGCCAAATTCAGACTTAAATTGAAGAAAGTAGGGAAAACCACTAGACCATTCAAGTATGACCTAAATCAAATCCCTTGTGATTATACAGTGGAAGTGAGAAATAGATTTAAGGGACTAGATCTGACAGATGGAGTGCCTGATGAACTATGGACTGAGGTTCGTGACACTGTACAGGAGACAGGGATCAAGACCATCCCCATGGAAAAGCAAAAAGCAAAATGGCTGTCTGGGGAGGTCTTATAAATAGCTGTGAAAAGAAGAGAAGCGAAAAGCAAAGGAGAAAAGGAAAGATAGAAGCATCTGAATGCAGAGTTCCAAAGAATAGCAAGGATCGCTTCCTCAGCGATCAATGCAAAGAAATAGAGGAAAACAACAGAATGGAAAAGACTAGAGATTTCTTCAAGAAAATTAGAGATACCAAGGGAACATTTCATGCAAAGATGGGCTCGATAAAGGACAGAAATGGTATGGACCTAACAGAAGCAGAAGATATTAGGAAGAGGTGGCAAGAATACACAGAACAACTGTACAAAAAAGATCCTCACAACCAAGATAATCATGATGGTATGATCACTCATCTAGAGCCAGACATCCTGGAATGTGGAGTTAAGTGGGCCTTAGAAAGCATCACTATGAACAAAGCTAGTGGAGGTGATGGAATTCCAGTGGAGCTATTTCAAATCCTGAAAGATGATGCTATGAAAGTGCTGCACTCAATATGCCAGCAAATTTGGAAAACTCAGCAGTGGCCACACGACTGGAAAAGGTCAGTTTTCATTCCAATCCCTAAGAGAGACAATGCCAAAGAATGCTCAAACTACCACACAATTGCACTCATCTCACATGCTAGTAAAGTAATGCTCAAAATTCTCCAAGCCAGGCTTCAGCAGTACATGAACTGCGAACTTCCAGATGTTCAAGCTGGTTTTAGAAAAGGCAGAGGAACCAGAGATCCAATTGCCAACATCCACTGGATCATCGAAAAAGCAAGAGAGTTCCAGAAAAAAAAACATCTATTTCTGCTTTATTGACTATGCCAAAGCCTTTGACTGTGTGGATCACAAGAAACTGGAAAATTCTGAAAGAGAAGGGAATACCAGACCACCTGACCTGCCTCCTGAGAAACCTATATGCAGGTCAGGAAGCAACAGTTAGAACTGGACATGGAACAACAGACTGGTTCCAAATAGGAAAAGGAGTGCATCAAGGCTGTATATTGTCACCCTGCTTATTTAACTTGTATGCAGAGTACATCATGAGAAACGCTGGGCTGGAAGAAGCACAAGCTGGAATCAAGATTGCCGGGAGAAGTATCAGTAACATCAGATATGCAGATGACACCACCCTTTTGGCAGAAAGTGAAGAGGAACTAAAAAGCCTCTTGATGAAAGTGAAAGAGGAGAGTGAAAAAGTTGGCTTAAAGCTCAACATTCAGAAAATGAAGATCCCATCACTGGTCCCATCACTTCATGGGAAAAAGATGAGGAAACAGTGGAAACAGTGTCAGACTTTATTTTGGGGGCTCTGAAATCACTGCAGATGGTGACTGCAGCCATGAAATTAGAAGATGCTCACTCCTTGGAAGAAAAGTTATGACCAACCTAGACAGCATATTCAAAAGCAGAGACATTACTTTGCCAACTAAGGTCAGTCTAGTCAAGGCTATGGTTTTCCTGTGGTCATGTATGGATGTGAGAGTTGGACTGTGAAGAAAGCTGAGCTCTGAAGAATTGATGCTTTTGAACTGTGGTGTTAGAGAAACTCCTGAGAGTCCCTTGGACTGCAAGGAGACCCAACCAGTCCATCCTAAAGGAGATCAGTCCTGGGTGTTCTTTGGAAGGAATGATGCTAAAGCTGAAACTCCCGTACTTTGGCCACCTCCTGCGAAGAGTTGACTCATTGCAAAAGACTCTGATGTTGGGAGGGATTGGGGGCAGGAGGAAAAGGGGACGACAGAGGATGAGATGGCTGGATGGCATCACCAACTCGATGGATGTGAGTTTGAGTGAACTCAGGGAGTTGGTGATGGACAGGGAGGCCTGGTGTGCTGCAATTCATGGGGTCGCAAAGAGTCGGACACGACTGAGCGACTGAACTGAACAGAGCCACCTGGGATGCCCCTAAAACTTTTTCTAAGGCCTCTCAAATAAGACTGTGAAGAAAAAAATTTAAGACTGAAATCTAAGGGCCAGTCTTACTACACTTCATTCTGTGCATGAATTCATTAAAAAAAGAAAAAAAAAAGCAGAGTAGGAAATTCTTCTGAATAGCTATGGTAAAATTATTCCCGGGAAATGATGCAGTGTTTCTATGGATCAGGCAGTATTTTAAGTTGCTCACAGTAGTTCATTTAATCCTCACCACAACCCTAAGAAGCAGTACTGCTCCATGTCATTTTACAGGTCAGGAAACTGCAGATGGAGAAATTAAGCCACCTGTCCAAAGTCACTTAATGAGCCAGCAGCAAAACCAGGAGCTCAGGGGTCCCGCTCCATAGCCCTTTTATTAATTACCCAGCCAAGGGGCACAGCTTTTCTATACCACCAATAGACCTCGGTGCCCCCAGAAAAGGCTGAAATCCTAAGTCAGAAAATCTAAAGCGATACTGGAAGAGCTACCTACCAGGTACGTGTCAACACCCACTTCAGCAAGCGTTGTCTGGACTGAGAAAAGCTTGGAATCACAGCCCTTCTCAGGCCCTCCAGAGCTAAGAACACAGCAGGTCTTCTCAATTGTCCAGATACTATTTTATGTTTTTCAGTTAGATTTTATAGTTCTCCTCATTTACGTTTCTCCGTTTTGAAATGTAACCCAATTAAGACATTTGCAACTTGAAGAAAGGACATTTTCAAAGTTGAAAACACTATATACATGCGTAAAAATTACTATTTGCTATCATTGTTGACTTTACAAATGTTACCTTTTTCCATTAAAAGAAGTGTTAATTTTTATATAGTCAAGCCTGTCTAATTATTATTTTGGAGCTTCTGGATCTCCAATTTTAAGAATAACTCAGGTTATCCCTCTGTATAGACCACATATATCCCTATGTGGTATATACAGTCTCCTGGATTTTCTTTTAAGATTTTAAAATTATTTTTTTGTTTACATTCATATCTTTAATCCATCTGGAATTTATTTTGTAGATGGTTTAAGATTCAGGTCCAATTTTATTTTTACCCTGAAGGATGCCCAGTTATGTCAGCACCATTTATTAACTAATATAACTTTTTCCCACTGACTTAAGTCAAAACTTTTATCATATATTAAATTCTTATACACGTTAGAGTCTATTTCAGGATTCCCTAGTCTAACCTACTGATTATTTTATCTCTTATATATCAATTCCATATTGATTTAATTTCAGTGGTTTTATACTATGTTATAGTAACTCACAATGTAAGTTCCCCTTCACTGGTCTTTAATACTTTTGAGGGCTATTTTCAGGCATTTCCTTGCCATTCAAACTCTAAGATCATTTATCCATACTTCAAAAAAATTACTGGATTCTAATTGAAATTGCATGATAGTTAAGTATTAATTTGGGGAAAGTTGTAATTTTTATCTATTGACATGTTCAGCCAAATGTCTGTACACTTCTTCAGATCCTTTTAATGATTTCAGTGTTTTCTTTATTGTCATTACTTAGTTTCAAATGTGTGATTAAAGACTTAAACATTGAGAAAATTGTCATTTTTCTTACTAAGTTAAAAATTCTGTTTATGAACATATAGATAGAAATTTAATTATTCATCTAATCTAATCTAATTGATATGACTATTGCTAAGTTGCAGAAATTCTAGGAAATGTGACAAAATGGCTGAACTCATTGGAAAAAGCTAGAATTTGAGCCAGAAGAAAAGAACACTTAGTTTCATGCTCAAAACGACATATTTTATCCCTTAGTGAAATTTACAATTATTGTAATCCTATCTGATATGGTTACAGGAACATTATCTATGTATATTCTTGCCATTAAAGACATTATCTAAAGTAAAATATTTTTCAGTGCTGCTAGAAACAAAATCTCTGAATAAAATCATTGTGAAATATCGCTAGATTCTTACTTGACTAGAAAGTTTAGAAGCTTCCACAGCATGTTCAAAATCTGGTCTTCCAATTACAGCAGGCTCTTTATTCATTACTCCTTGCCCTTTCTTGTATTCAGCCTAAAATGAATAAGAAAATGTCAGATATTTTTATTTTCCAGTGAAAAATTACACTGAGAATAGCCAAAATAAAATTAATAGACCGTCAGCCCATAAAAAAATATTCCCGACCACTCACCAAATTCTAAAATGCTGACTGCTAAGAAGAAACTGATTTTATAAAAACATGGTTTTTTGTAGTAAAATAATTACTAAGTTTGAGTCTGTGAATCTAGTCACCATCATCATTGTGTTTATTATATCCAGGAGGAATTTCTAGATAATTAAGACCCCGCATTCTGCATACATCTGTCTTTTATGTTTAGTCTTAGTAACTGATCTAAACCCATCTGGTTAACATGCAGCTGAATTTAGTAAATAATTATTGCTTTTTTAAGATGAGTACAGCCTATGCTACTTAATCATTTGGTTCAAGTTAAGTCATCATTTTTTAACCAGAATGTAAGATACGTTTAAGTAAAATGGTATTTGCCAAGACAGATGTCTTAGGGAAGAGAAAAACAGCCATGGTGCACAAGAAATGTGCATGGGTAAATGCGGACTAACAAGAACCGCACAATTAACAGCAACAAGATGGAAAACGGGCCAAAGTGAAGTTTTCTGGGACAAGATGAGAGGTAATTATGGAACCAGATGAATGACAAACTTGACTCTCAGGCTGAAACACGTGAATGTTATCTTAGGCCTGAGCAGTATTTTTTTTTTTAAGTATTACAACACAAGCCATAGTCAAGTTTGATCAGTTTCTGCACATATCTAAATTATTTACACAAAGAGATAATTCAGATAAAAAATTGAGACGTCATTAATTCAGATTGATAAATTTCACTAATTAAATTAATCACCCAACTACCAAAGCCATGCTTTGTCTTCCACCAAAATAAGAAATCAATTCTGCTCAAAATAAGAAAGAGAGATTACATCGCTTATGATCTTGGAGATCTGTGTCGCCATCTTGATGTCTGGTCTGTCAAGCTCTGCGTTATACATGTGGGTGTCCTGTACATCTCTTCTATAAAAAATCTGATGGAAGAGACAGTTTTGATTGAAAAAAAGAAAAAGGAAATGAGTAATGTCATACAGCTGCTAGTTTTAATGTCCCTAGTGTAATTTATCCTCACCATAATCATCTAAGAAAGTCACTGATCATAACTTTAAAAAAATTTTCATTATGTGCAACATTTATTTGGATAACTATATTCTCTTTTTACTATACCAATGACTCGTTGACATTACTGCATATGAACTGAATTCATACAACATAAAAAATATAATTCCAATACCATGGCACAAAACCAAGCTTATAGGATTTTATATACACTACCCTTAAAAGCATGTCATTATGGATAAATGTATATAGGCATATTCACATACAGAGTGTCCTCAATCGAGGTCATTAACTTGTCAATCACACAGTCTTGAGTCCCAGTGATTACAGGATAAGCTCCAGTACACAAATATAGAAAGTCATTTCCTGGGGTGAGGGTGTGTGAAACTCTGGAACTCTACCTTGCACACTCCCAACCACATCTTTCTCTTCCTTTCCTGATTGGACTTTTCATATGCCCCTATCTGGGAGGCCTAGTGATAGGTGCTAATAATTTTATTCCAGTAAATATCATTGCAATGACTTGATCCTCCAATAACAAAAGGATTCACATTAAGAAATAGCTGTCAAGAAAAAAGAAAAGAAATAGCTGTCCTCTGAATGCACATTAGATACAATCAAACCAAAGTATAGAGAACAGAGATTTAAAGAGAAATATATATATAAATTTTGCCAAATGTGCTTCAGGTGACAGTTGTCATTCAGAATAACTTGACTGACAAATGGGAGGAGAGACCAGAAGCCAACTCATATAACCCCTAATGGGCAACATCTCACTGTCTACCTGCTTTTCTGTTTCCTGAGGCCAGTCATGAACTGAAAAGATGAAGCTCTATTTGGCAAATTCACCAGTGGGTGGGCTGGTCAACTTGTCCATTACATTAGATTTTATTACATTTATAATGCAAAGCATGTAGTAATGGTCATTTTTAAAACCTGTCTTCACTTTTTCAAGACATAAAAGGTAGAACACAGAAATGTACAACTGAACATTTATAAAGAATGCACAATTAATTGCATTTATACAAAATAGGTATTTCTTTTTCTTTTCTCTTTTCTTTTGGCTGCACTGTGCAGCTTGTGGGATCTTGGGATCTTAGTCCCCAGACCAGGGATTGAACCCGCTCCTTTGAAGTGAAAGCTTGGAGTCCTAAGGAATTCCCACAAATTTCCCAAAACATAATCCTTTAAAAAAAAAATTTTTGGCTGCATCACACAGTTTGCTGGATCTTAGCTCCCTGACCAGGGATTGAACCCTCCTACAGTGGAAGCATGAAGTCTTAACCACTGGACCTCTAGGAAATTCTTCAAAATAAGTACTTCTAATGTTGCCTGCAAACTTTCTGCAATAGCATCATTTAGAGTACTTATTAAAAATTTAGATTCCTGAGGTCCATCCTCAGTTCTCTGTAATATAATTTTGCTAAATGGGGCCCAAAAATCTGCATTTTAATGAATTCCCCAGTTGACCACTAAAAATCAGTGTTCTAGATAATAGTAATGTATCTTGTTATAACCGTACAGTGTTAAAAAAAATGTACTTTTTTACTTCTTTAAAAAATAATATCAAGTATAAGGAATGATGTGTTAATACTTCCATAGGCTCCCTAATGCATTATATTATTTTATTTCAATGAAGCATGTCTATACACTTCTATTTAAGATCTTGCATTGGCTTCACCATTGACTAAACTATGTTTATAATCATGAACCTGTCTGACAAGTGAACAGAGCTTAAATATAATTAGCATAATTTTGGCAAGAACAGCTGTTTTCTTCACTGCTTCTACTTTCATAGGCTTAGCAAGCAATTTTAAGTCAGTTTTGTGTGCACAGGTAGCAAAAGATATAAGCTGAAAACTGAGTTATTTGGTTGGGTAAATTTAAAATCTTCAGGGATTTAAAATAAGCCAATTTTGATTGGTTTCAAAAAGCAACACACTCATCTACAAATGACGGCCAATCAACCTCAGGCTGCCCAGAGTTAAACACAAGCTGTGTAAACAAAAACGGACTCTCAGGTGAAAACAAACCAAAATTACTACCCACCTACAAGACTGTTTCTAAGTTACTACATTCAGATGAAAGCCATAGGGGGGAATGTCTTTTTGTTTACAAAAGAATGAGTGTAAAAATGGAAACCCTTACTTTTTGAAAAGAGCTGCAACCTCTCAGAAATCTATGCTTTACATGGGTTTCCTAATTATATGCTGTTCAGCCTAATGACTGCGTGGAGCGAGGTGAACAGCACAGAGGCGGCAGGACTGGGACAATGAATGGGGCCCCACCATCCATGTAAATTGCAAATTAGAGGCCGGCATATGTGACTCAAAACAAATATTAAGATTGACATGAGCTGCACATTCAAACAAGCGGACACCATGGAGCCACACAGGAGAAAAGCCCAGGGGCCTGGTCACTACAGATCTCCCAGGATACCAAGGCTTGGGGAACAGGGGCTGATGCTGAGGCGCACAGAGCCACAGGCTCCTGCTCTGTGCTCCCTGCAAGGATGTCTGAACAGGGGTGGTGCAGAGACAATGTGCCCTGAGCAGACTACTCGCCTTCCTCCACCTCACCTGTGACTTAGAGCTGAGGGAAACTCATCTGACATTTCTCAAATGTCTGCACTATGCATTTTCTCCCTTCTTCAGCCCATCCAAATCAGGAAAGAACAAAAATGTTATGCAGAAGAATATGTGTGTGTGTGTGTGTGTGTGTGTGTGTGTATATATCAGAATATATATATTCAGTTTTATATAAAATATATATGTATATACATATATTTTATATATAATATATATGTATATATATACGTGTGTGTGTGTGTGTATATATATATATATTCTGAATAATCTAAACCCTAAATGCAGTGTTTTCTGAATAATCAAACCTTAAATGCTCACTGAATTGGAACAATGGATGCGCTCCTATTCTCCAGCAGTCTTCTCATGGCAAAATGGTGTTCTATATGAAACTGCGTTGAATAAGAAGAAAGATAGGGGTTCCTAAAAGTCATCAACCCAGGACAGGTGCAGGCCTGAGGGCCTATGATTTATTTTACCTCGTTTTACTTAATGTTTTGTTCCCTATCGTGTCCTCAGAGGACAAGAGAGAATGAAAAACATGGCAGAGGGAGGAGCAATGAAAGGGGAGGGGGCAAAGAGGGAAGAAGGAAGAAGACGGGAAAAGGAGGAGAAATAAGCAGTCATTTTAGGCAGTTTATGATGTGAGTGAGTGAAAGTCACTCAGTCATGTCTGACTCTTTGCGACCCCATGGTCTACACAGTCCATAGAATTCTCCAGGCCAGAATACTGGAGTGGATAGCCTTTCCCTTCTCCAAGGGATCTTCCCAACCCAGGGATCGAACCCAGGTCTCCCGCATTGCAGGCAGATTCTATACCCACTGAGCCACAGGGAAGCCCTGTTTATTATGTACCCGGTACATATTAAGGACTTCACATTCACTGCCTCACTCACACATTTCTTAAATGAATGACTCATAAGGATTTATATTCATTAAACCCAAGTTGCCTTTATTACTCTATTTCAAATTTTTTTCTTAATTTAAGCTAGTTATTCTCACTAATGAACATTAGACTAATTCTAATAAGTTCCACAAAGGAAACAAATGGACTTTTAATGAACACTGCACTAAACCAACCAAATGATTTTAGGGAAAATTATATCTCAATAATATTTTAGTCTGTTCCCAGGAGGAAAATGTATATTTCTCCATTTCTTTAAATCTCTTATTATAACTTTCAGTGAAGTTTCACCCTTATCTTCTATAGGTCCTATATAGGTTAAAACACAACAATTATGACATTAATATCACATTTATACATTTAGTTTGTACTCAAGATAAACTGCTGTATATTTTGGCAGTATGTAATATTTTCAAAAAGACCAACTATGGTTTCTTCCTCAGGAGCACCTAGAATTATTACTTTACATGCTTGATCTCTTTCTCTTGCCTTTTTTTTCCCCCAGTGAATTCACTTCTTTGCCCATTTCTATGAATCTGTATCATTTTCCTAAATTACTCCTTTGTTCCTTTGTAGTGGACATGTGTTCTTTATTTTTTTTTAATCCACCTTTTGTTGTTGTTTTAATCACTAAGTCATCTCCAATTCTTTGCGACCGCATGGGCCGTAGCCCACTGGTCTCCTCAGTCCATGGAATTTCCCCAGGCAAGAATGCTAGAGTGGGTTACCAGTTCCTTCTCCAGAGGACCTTCCCGCCCAAGGAATGAAACCCTCATCTCCTGCATTGCAGGTGAATTAATTACCACTGGGAAACCCAAAAATCTTCCAGGTACTTTTTATTTGGAAACTGTCCCTCCCTTCCTCCCTCCATGTTATTTGGTGAGGCTATCAGAAGCAGCCTTCCTTTCTGGTGACAGGAGTGGCCACGTGACAGGCTATCCAACCAGATACCCCAACCCTTTGGAAACTATGATTAAAAAGAGGGCAGACACATAAACAAGCAAGGTCAGAGTCACTGATGGATCTGAGGCTGGGGGAAAAACAACTGCTGTCCTTTCTTCTGGGATCGGCCACAGTGAAGATGATTTAGTTTTGGAATTATCAGCCTTGAGACCAGCTAGACAGATTTGATCTGCAAATGAAGTCATGGGAAGGAAGAAGAACCAAAAAATAGAGAAAGAAGGGGGTCCTCGTGACACTGTAGAGCCTAGGAGCCAGTTATCCTGAAGGTAGCTTTATGCAAACCAATAAATTCTCATTTTTCACTTGAGCTAATGTGAGATGGATTTCTGTTACTGAATCTACAAACTCTAAATGTAGCCTCCATTTCATATGTTTTTCTGCAATGTCAAATCTATTCTTTATTGCCTCCAATAGAGATTTTAATTCTATCACTTGAAGCTAATACAATATTGATCAATCAATTATAGTTAAATTTTTAAAATTTTTAATTCTATCGAAATCTGTCCTGGAATTTCTTCCTTATATTACCATGTTCACTTCCCTCTCAGCTTGCATTTTCATCTCATTTTATTGTCCTTTAATCTTGGTTTATTCCCCCCTAATAGTCTTTCTACTTTTGTTTCGGAAGGCCAGGTCTTTTGCATGTTCCTTACATTCACGCAGGCTATGTGCCAGGTACTATAGTTCTGCACACTTTAAACACATGAATTTAGTAAATCTTCACCCCACCATTGTTGTGCCAGCCTGTACTCAACTCAGCTCTGTCAACACTCCCGCTCAAAGCTGGAACTAGTTATCCAGAAAAATCTTCTTTTTGTATCATTCTTGGTTGGACTTGGCCAATAAGAGAAACTTTCAATTAGATATTGAAAATGAAGTGAAATGGATGCCTTTATTATCCATGTACAGCCAGACTGAGCACTGAGCAAAGGACTCCCAGTGACTCTGCAGCAAGCTTTTCATGTTTTGACAACAGTAATCTGAAATTCCTCAATAGGTGAGTTAACAAACTAGAAAAAAGCCAACCCTCCACCATGATGGTCCTTAGTGAAATGCAATTACTTAGAGATGTGAAGACTGAGAACTGAGGGATGGCAGGCAGCATGGAAACCACAGACAGACACCTGTGGAGCCAAGGGCAATGTGAGCAGATAGAGTAAAAGACATCAAATCCAACTGACCCCAAATGTATTCATTCCTTTTACTACTCTGGTGAAAGTTAAAACAATTCTTAGTGAGAAGAAACTGCTGGATAGGATAGTTTGTAGGACAGAAGTGAATAGTATGATCTGTATTTAGTCATAATCTCAAAACACCAGTTTAGTCATCCTCAAGAAATTCTTTTGTAGTAAACTTTCACATTAGAGAAGCACTCCAAGTGTCATTAAGTAGGCACATGGACTAGAAATTCCATCTTAATAAGGCTTATTTCTGTTTAGGTATGTCCCATGTAAAAAGCTATTAAATAATTAAGTCTTAAGCATTATTTTTAAAAGAAAATATAAATCTCTAAATATAGGTACACAGAGGATCAGATATTCATCAGAAAACACATTTTTTTCAATTTTCTAAATGATGGAGCTTTATCATTATTGTCAGTATTATCATTGTTGATAAAAGCATTTTAGAGTTGATAAAAGTTTCCATATTTATGATTAATTTTATCATCACCACAATCTTATGAAGAAACCAGAATAGCTATTATTAACTATTCTGCCTTCAGTTCAGTTCAGTCACTCAGTCGTGTCTGACTCTTTGCGACCCCACGAACCGCAGCACACCAGGCCTCCCTGTCCATCATCAACTCCCAGAGTCCACCCAAACCCATGTCCATCGAGTCGGTGATGCCACCCAGCCATCTCATCCTCTGTTGTCGCCTTCTCCTCCTGCCCTCTATCTTTCCCAGCATCAGGGTCTTTTCAAATGAGTCAGCTCTCCCCATCAGGTGGCCAAAGTATTGGAGTCTCAGCTTCAACATCAGTCCCTCCAATGAACACCCAGGACTGATCTCCTTTAGGATGGACTGGTTGGATCTCCTTCAGTCCAAGGGACTCTCAAAAGTCTTCTCCAACACCACAGTTCAAAAGCATCTATTCTTCAGAGCTCAGCCTTCTTTATAGTCCAACTCTCACATCCATAAGTGACTACTGGAAAAACCACAGCCTTGACCAGATGGACCTTTGTTGGCATAGTAATGTCTCTGCTTTTTAATATGCTGTCTAGGTTGGTCATAACTTTCCTTCCAAGGAGTAAGTGTCTTTTAATTTCGTGACTGCAATCACCATCTGCAGTGATTTTGGAGCCCCCCAAAATAAAGTCTGACACTGTTTCCACTGTTTCCCCATCTATTTCCCATGAAGTGATGGGACCAGATCCCATGATCTTCGTTTTCTGAATGTTGAGCTTTAAGCCAACTTTTTCACTCTCCTCTTTCACTTTCATCAAGAGGCTTTTTAGTTCCTCTTCACTTTCTGCCATAAGGTTGGTGTCATCTGCATATCTGAGGTTATTGATATTTCTCCCAGCAATCTTGATTCCAGCTTGTGTTTCTTTCAGTCCAGCGTTTCTCATGATGTACTCTGCATACAAGTTAAATAAGCAGGGTGACAATATACAGCCTTGACGTACTCCTTTTCCTATTTGGAACCAGTCTGTTGTTCCATGGCCAGTTCTAACTGTTGCTTCCTGACTTGCATACAGATTTCTCAGGAGGCAGGTCAGGTGGTCTGGTATTCCCATCTCTTTCAGAATTTTCCACAGTTTCTTGTGATCCACACAGTCAAAGGCTTTGGCATAGTCAATAAAGCAGAAATAGATGTTTTTTTCTGGAACTCTCTTGCTTTTTCGATGATCCAGTGGATGTTGGCAATTTGATCTCTGGTTCCTCTGCCTTTTCTAAAACCAGCTTGAATATCAGGAAGTTCGCGGTTCATATACTGCTGAAGCCTCGCTTGGAGAATTTTGAGCATTACTTTACTAGCGTGTGAGATGAGTGCAATTGTGTGGTAGTTTGAGCATTCTTTGGCATTGCCTTTCTTTGGGATTGGAATGAAAACTGACCTTTTCCAGTCGTGTGGCCACTGCTGAGTTTTCCAAATTTTCTGGCATATTGAGTGCAGCACTTTCACAGCATCATCTTTCAGGATTTGAAACAGCTCATCTGGAATTCCATCACCTCCACTAGCTTTGTTCATAGTGATACTTCCTAAGGCCCACTTGACTTCACATTCTAGGATGTCTGGCTCTAGGTGAGTGATCACACCATTGTGATTATCTGGGTCGTGAAGATCTTTTTTGTACTTAGAAATGAACAAAACCTAATATACCTATTTTAATACTAAATTCTAAAAGCATTGTTTCTGTAAGTCACATCAGGGAATTACAGGATAATAAATATTTTTCCAATATTTTTTTAGTGATTTATTTATCCTTAAGATTTTTCTCTTTCTGATAGAATGGAAATTTTGTCTACTGATAAGTTTTTATTAATGTTAAGAAAGTACATATATCATTCTTGAAAAGAGCATTATGTCTTTGGTTTCCCCTGATGAATACCTCTTTCTTATACACATTGAATTGACTACCAATATGGTATTTTGGGAAAGCTTACCACTCTAATTTCATCACAGATCTACACAAATCACATTATTTATAAAACTTAAAATGGCAGCTAAAATTTGTTTAACTTAACTTTAGAAGTACTGCTCTTCATGCCTCTGATAAGACTGATGAAAACTAATGTTACTGAGGTTTTCATTTCAAACCCATCTTTAGGGGAAAGTAACAGGATAGAATATCTCCAGTTTCTTTAATTACATTAGAAACATTTGCCAAGGGTACATCCTTGAAGATACAAAAAAACAGTAACAATAATAAGTCAGATGAGCTGTTTTTAATCATTTTTTGATAACAGTATCAATAAGATAGGTGGTTAGATGGGTTCAGGAACCTTGTGAATATGCCCTTCTGACCTAAATGCTTCTTAACATAAATTTCTTACTGATTTGGCCTTCTTAGAACTCTAACCTTGTTTCATTGTTTTGAATTAACAATGATATCACCCTAAACTCTTAAATCACTCTTTAAAACTGAAGGAGGACCAAACAGAACTAGTATTTTCTGAACTGGCTCTTCAACAGAGCCCTTTACATATCATATCTAATTTATCACTTGCAAGAGCTCTCTGAGGTAGATTTCATTACCCCAATTTTACATTAAAAAAAAAAAAACAGATTTGGAGATACGTGTAACTTGTCCAAGGTTATCCAGGCAACATGTGGCAAAAGAAGCCTTTTATCCCTGGCCCAACTCCCAACTCCTTTTCTGACCTATGTGACAATGGAGGATATTATGAGAAATTATTTTTTCCTGTTTCATGATCATTGAACTTGGGGGAGAAAGAAAAGACCACTGCCCCCATAATACTCTTCACCTTGGAACTCTCAGTTATTCCGAGGTGGAAATTTAGTCGGCTAGTCACAAAGAATCTCTTCCCAGCCTACTTATTCACATCTCCAAAGGTATAAAAGACAGTCAGCTTCTGAAAGAAAAATGATTCCATCTGGCCCATTGATCAATGTTCTAATAAAATGTCTGACCAGAAAGGAGGTAGAAATTAAAAGCTTTGAACTGTAATTGTCCCAGTTTCTTGGTTCTCTAACAGACATCAGAAAGTTGACTTGATTTTGGTGGAAACATGAAAAGCCAAGATGCTAACATGTATTGTTTCTAGGGAAATCAGATACACATGTGACAACACATTTTGTTTTAAATTAATAAGTCATTAATATAGTGCAAAGAGACATTTCACATTATGAAAAGGTAATTCTGTTAGTTAAACTCTCTACAGATGAATTTCATTATACTGAAGTCTTATGGGAGACATAGTTTTGTATTTCATGGAGATGCTGTGGCCTCACCTACTGAACCAAGAGACATTCTTGCTTTCCTGTGTTTTTCAAGACCCACAGTTAAATTTCATATCACAGGGACAACAAATGTATTATTCTAAGTGATTTGACTCTAGGGGAATATCAACTACTTCACAGGTAGAATACAAATATCATTCTCACTTTAAATCTGAGTAAACAGTCTTAAACACTTTCTAAATCCTATTATATGTACAAACTTTGCATGTAAAGGTTGAGCCGAGCAGGCAGAGGAGTGTAAGTAAACACATCCTTCTCCCATAAGTACACAGTATTGAATGGAGGAGAAAGGGGCTTTCTGCTCTATTCCCTCAATCCCTCAATCAAAGACCTTTTAAAAGAAAAGGCAGAGTTAAAATAATAACCTCAGCTCCATGATAAGGAACTTCTGTATTTGAATTTCATTGAATTATAGAGTTAGATAGTGTCTCCTGAGGGTCTATAAAATGGCAGCCACCTCCCCAGACCACCATGACCACCCTCTAACCCACACCATTTACAGAAATTCAAAGTTTCTTCAGCTCAAAACAGTGGAGGCTCAGGGTCTCAGCTTTTCTCTCCCACAAGAGCACTGGATCCATTGATCTGAAATCTAATGATAACCTATTTTGACCTATATTTTAAAAATTTCATTTAAAATCTTGACACAATAACGAGAGAGTGACCTTTAAGAGGGACTCAGCAGATTGTAACAGAAAGACTGGACTGGGGAGTTTGATTCTTCAGTCTCATTTTCTTCATCTACAAAATGGGAATCTGTATGTGGATTCTGTGAGAACTGGAAATGATCAAAGTCTTGGCACAGTTCCTCATGCACGGCAGTGCTCACTAAGTGGTTGTTATTACGGCTGTGATAGTCATTGTGTAAGCAGAAGTTCTTATAAAGCCTCCTGATAAAATGGCCTTGCTGGTAATTACAGACATGTAGCATCTTCATCTCTTATCAATCTTAAACCATCTTAGAAAAGCACTTTTGGTACTGGCATATGTTTATACATTTGAATTAAAATGTAAAACCTCACTCAGTTCTTACTTAAGCATTGACCTGCAATTTAATATCAGATGACTGTTGCTATCCTACAAAGAGATGCTGCACAGCAGGGGCTCTAGAGGCACAATTAAAAGAACAGTAAAAGAACTAAGTGATGGGGCAGAGCCTGTGTGAGATGACAAAGATGCTTCAGGTTCTTTGCAAAGAACAGGGAGCTTCCTGACCCAATAAAGGCAAACACTTTCTTAACTGATTCTAACCCATAGAGAACCTGACAAACAGTTCCTACATTCCTTCTAGAAAGCAAAGAATTCATGATAAGTGAAAGTGAAAAGTGAAGTCACTCAGTCGTGTCCGACTCTTTGCGACCCCATGGACTGTAGCCTACCAGGCTCCTCTGTCCATAGGATTTTCCAGGATTTACTTAGTACTGGAGTGGATTAAGGAGACAAATAAGCTTCCACTGCAATTTCAGGAAAAAATATTCTCCTAGGCCCCCAAGACAGTAGTGATAGCTAATTAAACACATGAAAGTGTTGATGTACTAGCTACCTTATAGCCAAAGAAGAAATGTGCTTGCTACAGGCTTGTTTCCTCTCTCTGGGCTTCTGCTTCTAAGCTGGCCATCAGGCATCTATTGCCTTCCTGCTCCTCTTGGGTCTTGTGACCGTCTGCCCCCACACACATTCCAAAAGAAATCGTAGTGGGGTTTAGTCTCCCTGGCATCCCAGTTCTTCTGCAGTTCTAGACTGGAAACCACAGGAGCACTGCCATCATGACAAGGAAGCTATAGGAAAGGCTGTTGGAAACCCGATTTCCAGGTCTGCAAGAACACATTTTAAAGGCATTCTACAAGGTTCTAATAACCACTGACAGAATAATTCAGATGTGCTTTTGAATGGACATGGAGAGATAAAGATTAAAAAAAAAAAGATTTAAAGTCCTTTGTGAACAGGAGTGTTGTAACATTTAAACTTCAACAACTTATCCAGTAGCCCTGACGCGAGTTAACTACAGTTTTCCAGAAAATCATGAGGAATAGCCTGCTTACATTACTCTGGTGCTTAGTGACCTCCATGGCATGTTGGATCTCAGGCGGCTCCTTCATGTGGGCATAATCCGAGACTCCTTTGGCAGCGTCATGCTTCTGCCTGTAGGCAATCTGAAGAAACAAACAAATAACTGTTAGTTTCATTTGGAGGTGTATGAAATTTCCCACCTGTTAAATTTCAGTGTTTTGCTAGGATTTTACGTAGTATTTGGTCAAATCTGCCTAAGCCTTTATAACGAAATAATATACACAATACTTTAATCTTTATGCTTCTGTTTAGACTAATTCCAACTCTGTGTCACTTATTTCAGAAGTTTTTGTCCACACGCTAAAATCCCTACTTCTGTTCCTCTAGCTTAAATCTCATCTACAGTTTTGGGAAATCTTTCCACAACCAAGAGGTTTTAAGTTAATATATGTTCAAGGTTTAAATCCTGGGAAAGTAAATGACAAAACTGGGGAAACAATGGGATATTTAAAAGTGAATTGGTCATTTTTTAGTTGACTGTTATAATTTTATGGAGGCACAACTATAATATTAAATAAACCTTATTAAAAGCCCTAACCTTTGGGAGAAAATATAATGCAAGTCTCATATATGTCAAGCCTTGTTCTCTGTTAGCAAAATAAGCACCTTCGCAATGCCACCCATCACTACCATGTTCAATCCGTCCCACCCCTGGTTGGAGAGAAGATGTGAGACTAATCAGAAGTACTTCAGAAGTAGAAACAGAGTTAAAAATTAAAGAAGATCCCTAAGACAGCAAATTATCCCCTTCCAGGTAGTCTATTCCTATATTATTCTGTTTATTTCCTTCATAAGTTTAAATTACAAGCTTTCATTTTTATAAAATTACTTATTTTCTGTCTTCTCTTACTAGAATGCAACTAATTCACTAAATCCTTATAACCCAGAATAGTGCTTGACATAAACTGCAATAAACATTTGCTCAGTGAGTGAATAAATTAATAAATAAGTGAATAAATGAATGAGAATAAATTAATGAATTACTTATAAATTAAAATATATGTTAAAAGTTTACTGATAAGATGTTAAATGGAATCGGAATTACTTGGTACAAAATGTGTGTGCTTAGTGCTTAGTACAACTATCCAAGTTCAAATCTCTTTTCTGACTTCCCCACCCAGGTTTTTTTTTTTTAAAAAAAAACTTCCAGTGAAAGAGAACTCAACCTGGGCATCACAGTTTCTAAAGTTTGAAGGTTCTGACACAAAGTTCCTCCTTTAATGAAACTCAAATCTACCTCCCCAGCAATGCAACCATTTGGCCATACAGGAGGATTCTAGTTCACAGGACAGAACACTAAATGTGGGAACCCAGCTCTCAGTGATTTCCACTCCCAGAGTATCTGTGCAGATTAAGGCACTAAACCCCTGTATACTCTGCTGCTGCTGCTAAGTCGCTTCAGTGGTATCCGACTCTGTGTGGAGACGGCAGCCCACCAGGCTCCCCCGTCCCTGGGATTCTCCAGGCAAGAACACTGGAGTAGGTTGCCATTTCCTTCTCCAACATGAAAGTGAAAAGTGCAAGTGAAGTCGCTCAGTCCTGTCCGACCCTTAGCAACCCCATGGACTGTAGCCCACCAGGCTCCTCCATCCATGGGATTTTCCAGGCAAGAGTACTGGAGTGGGGTGCCATTTAGATCATGCCAATTTCCTTTTGATTACTATGTTGAGATTTCTGTCAATGAATTCCCCTAAGTCTTGTTCACTCCTGCTTAGCTCTGTTCCTATATCTGATTATTAAGCCTCCCATATAGCACCTCATGTTATTCCAGGGATAATTCATCTTGCTAGAGTCTGTTCACTGATTTAATCCATCAGGAAATCTAATTTTGATGAACATATCTTTAAAATTTTCACCAATTAATTATGTTAAACAGAAACCCATTAAGAACTTCCATTCAGGCTGAGAAAGCACATCATCTCAGTTCCATTACATTCTATAACTTGGTGGGGGGGGGGGGGAGGAGTTTAATGGGTGGCCAAGTCTCTTAAGCCAAGGAACAACTTTTATGAGATCTGCTATAAGTAAAAAGAACTAGCATATGCCTGTCTCCTTTCTGCTGGATACCAGGCTGATTCTGTGTTTTTAACTGTGGTATTTGTGACATTATAAACATAACCAATGCAGCTGATCGTTTTGTGGGCTATCATAGAAGTAGTGAGTCATCAAGCACAATTTTAAAGAGCACTCTTTCTTTAAAAGGCTATGTAATTTTCTACTTGCTGCATTAAAATAGTCATTTCATTTATAGCTGCTACTAAGCACCACTTTAGAATTAAGATTACATCAAATTGGAAGCAACTGAACTTTAATTTATCATATTAATTTTCATCCTTAAAATAGCTAATGGAAACGTATGTTGAGCTAATCAATTTTCTAATAAATTTGATTTCTTAGGATGTGTCATTATTGCGTAGCATTTCCCCAGGTTAACACTGTGTTCTTCATACCTTGTGAGTTAAGGTTGCTATGGCCCTAGATACCTAACTAGGGGAAGATATTTATAGTAGTCTTATATAAACTATATGTAAATATGTTTACACAAGGAATATATACATTTATCTTATATATTTCATCTTATATGTTTATATCTCATCTCTACATATAAATGATGTATTATATTTCTGATTTGCAGTATATTTCATAACTACTATACAGGTACTGAAGTGAAAGTGGCTCAGCCATGTACAGTTTTTTGCGACTATATAGTCCATGGAATTCTCCAGGCCAGAATACTGGAGTGGGTCACCTTTCCCTTCTGCAGGGGATCCTCCCAACCCAGGGATCGAACCCAGGTATCCCCCATTGAAGGCGGATTCTTACCAGCTGAGCCACAAGGGAAACCCAAGAATACTGGAGTGGGTAGCCTATCCCTTCTCCAGCAGATCTTCCTGACTCAGGAATCTAACCGGGTTCTTTTCCAACTGAGCTATCAGGGAAGCCAATCCCATAACACAGGCAACCCTGAACCTCTGGAAACAGGACCTCGTGGCCACTGAAGATACAAACATAAGCTCTCATAAATCTTCGCCATTCAGATGCCTGAGCAGCCTGTATCACTTCTATGATAAGGGATTATTTAACCTCAGCGTAAGACAGCCCCTGTGAGAAGGGTCTCACCACTTCATGGCACAGTCCATCCATTTCCAGAACCTTTCTTTGCGATCTTTGTAAAATTTTTAGAGAGAGTTATCTAACAATATGTCCTTCTAAAATCTCCACATCTGTCTCTCTTTTTTTCTAGGGATATCTATGTATCAGTCATTTTCTATAAGGAGCATTAACCTTGTCACTTCAGTCTGAATATAAGCATTTGAGAACGTTTGCAAGGCAATGGCACCCCACTCCAGGATCTCGCCTGGAAAATCCCATGGACAGAGGAGCCAGGTAGGCTGAAGTCCATGGGGTTGCTAGGAGTCGGACACAACTGAGCAACTTCACTTTCACTTTTCACTTTCATGCATTGGAGAAGGAAATGGCAACCCACTGCACTGTTCTTGCCTGGAGAATCCCACGGATGGGGGAGCCTGGTGGGCTGCCGTCTCTGGAGTCGCACAGAGTCGAATACAACTGAAGCGACTTAGTAGCAGCAGCAGCAGCAGCAAATTGATTTGAAGATAATAATTTGTCCCAATATCAAAAGTTTAGGCTACTTTTCACTAGAAACTGGAACATGCTTACATTTTAGAATTTGCCTCATATTCTAATTCAGGTTGCCACAAATCTGATACTATTTGGACACAGTAAAAGGTGAGTTCTTTAATTATCACAAATACTATTAAATTGTTCTATTTTCTTGCCTGTCATTATCAGGTAAGCTCTGAGAATTCCAATTTTAACAATAATAAAATAGATTTATGTGTATTTAAAGAAATGTTATTACAATTACATAAATCTTTGAAGTAGACACCTTCTTCGGAATCCAGGTATTTCCTTTCTAACAAGTTCAAAGACTAATTATGACCCTGGGCAGTGATACTTCTTGAGAGCACATATATTTCTTTCTTAGGGTGCATATTCTCCTCTGGAATAATACCTGTCACCAATTAAGTGACAATCTATTCTGGGAAAAAATAGGAACAGATTCCAAAATGTCCAATATGGATTACTTTTTATGTTAAGTTCTATGTACACATAGTTGGGTACTATAGACATGCTTATCCCATAACAATTTGAGAAAAGTTGTGCACTTCCAAAGCAATTAAGAATGTAAATATCTAAAAATGTTACCTTCCCAAGTAAGTATAAAACCAAGAGAAGATTTTTCTTTTCTTTATTGTATAACTGTTGCTTATTATTATTATTATCTCAAAGATCTTGTCAAATATCAAATGTTATAATTATTTGCTTTATAAAGTACTCTGTATGACTAGCAAGTGGCTGGGTTACCAGATGTTGGGAGGGAAAAAAAAAAAGGGTGGGCATATTAGTCATGGTCAGCCATGCAGAGCCCCGACATATATTTTTAGCCTCATGTTGCACAGCTGAGATTAGCTTACTGCCAAGCTGGGTACACAGCGGACATTTAAGTCTGTGATAATGAAGTACTTAAAGATATTCTGCAAAGAATAACTATACTTGGTGTTGTTCAAGAATAATCTATTTTCAGACTATTTTAAAATTATCTACATATCCTCTACTTGAAAATAAAAGGATTCTGGAGAAACAAGTGAACTTGTTTAATTAAAAAAAAAAAAAGAGGGGTAGAAATAGTAAGAAAGAGGTGGTAATGGATATAGCTGAGAACCCAGACTCTAGAGCGAATTCACCCATGTTCATATGCTGGCTCTGCTATTTGTTAGCTGTATGACTTGGGCAAGTCACCTAACCTCTCTGCTTCAGTTTCCACATCTCCAAAATGAGGCTATCTCATGGAGTTGTGAGCATTAAGTGATATAAATATATGTGAAATAAACAGAACAGTACCTGACACATAATGAGCATTTTTATGTATTTATTATTATTAACCAAAAATGTAGCATGAAAAATATAAACTATGTAAAAGGGAACATTTCTTTTTAAAAAAATCAATCAACTGAACAAAAATCCATTTTACAAGTATTTATTGAACACCCCTTGTGTTCTAGGAGTCCCTAGACTCCTAAGCACAGAGATGGAACAGGGAACAAGACAGATGAGGTTCCTGCTCTCTTATGGATGAATAAAGTACCAAAAAAAAAAAAAAATCAGAGTGTACTATGAAGAAAACATAGCAATAATATGAGTGAGAAAGAGGCGAAATATTCTATTTTGAAATTCTGTTTTAAGGAACACAATAGATTAAATGCATTAAGGATTCCTTCTGTGTTAATGTACTCTAAAAGGAAAATTACTCCTAAACTCTCAAGGATTCAAAATGAGTTTACATAATGATAGTTCTTAAGTCTGTCTGCAACTTGCAATCATTAAAGTAGCCATTTCCACCTGGTGGAGGCTTTTTTGGGAGCCTGATACAGTCTAAGTGAAAATACCATCCATGAGAAAAAAAAAGTCAGGAACCACTTGTCTAATTGAGGGAGCACAGATCTGTGGATCCTGACTTTAACCATTAATTCTTTATGTGACTTTTAATAAGCTATGGGTATGTTCTTCACAAGTTAAATCAAAGACTAGTTTAATATTTGCTATAAGATTATAATCTAAGTAAGATTCATATTTGCTCTGTTGGTAGTGGTGACTGGGACTAGGAAAGACTGCATCACGTAACCAACACACTGGCAGGTCCTTGTCACTGTCTGTGACTATCAGTGACCGTCACTATCAGTGACTGCTGACAGAACATGAATCAGTTGCTTCCAATGTTTCACTCCATATTTAATATCTAAGATAAACAACTCTTTATAAAATGCTAAACAATATGTATTAGGTATACATTTGATTTACATAATTATATAATAATTTAGGAGAACCATACCTCACTCTGTAGTTGTGTAACTTCTCTGGCAAAGACACTGTCAATTGTGGCTGGCATCTGCTTATAAAGAGAATTGGAAAGGTCCGCCTTAATGGTACCTTTGTATTTTGCCTAGGAGGGGAGAAAGAAAAGAAAAATAAATATGTCTTAGTTTTTCTTTTACTGTGAATATTGAAAGAGAATAAAGAAAATTACTTTCTTAGGAAACAAATTAGCTGGGATTGACATATATACACTGCTATATATAAACTAGGTAACTACTGAGAACCTACTGTATAGCTCAGGAACTCTACTTCAGGCTCTGTGATGACCTAAATGGGAAGGAAATCCAAAAAAGAGGGGATATATGTATACAAATAGCTGATTCATTTTGTGTTATGGCAGAAAATAACACAATACTGTAAAGCAACTATCCTCCACTAAAATATTTTTAAATAGGTAAAGTCAACTTTAATCTCAGATACTGAACCCGATGGTCATATTTGAAGAAATAAATCCAATTTATCATGGCAAAACCTTTAAATCAAACATGCAAGAAAATAAAAACTGGAAGAGAGGGGTTGAGGGATGGGAGAAATGGTGCAAAGCGGTTAAAAGGCACAAGCTTCCAGTCATAAAATCAGTACATGGGGACATAAAATCGAGCATGGTGGCTGTAGTTAATAAAACTGTATCACATATTTGAAAGTCACCAAGAGAGAAAATCTCAAAAAGTAACCATCATAAGGGAAAGAAAAGAAGTAAGATGTGTGACTCCATACGATGACAGACTTATTGTGGTGGTCCTCTCACAGTGCATACAAATATGGAGTCCTGAAACTAATATTCCATGTCAATTATAGCTCAAATGAAAATTTTAATTAAATCAATCTAATTAAATAATGGCTATTTTTCTACTTAAACCCATGCACATTTCTAACAGTAATTCTACTTGTGTATCAACAATTTCATATATTTGATCATCAAAAAATAAATGAGAATGAGATACTTGAGCTGTTCCAGAAAACACAAGTCATTAGAACCTGAACACAAAGGACAGCCTTCCTTTATTCAAGTCTTCTTAACTTCTTCCACCACAATGGCAGGGTGCTGAGGTGGCGGAGCTTTTTTGCTGTTTTTGCACTTTCCCACATACAGTCTGCACTGCCTCTAAATGATCTCAGTCATTACTCATAAAGAGAGAGACTCATTCACTATTTCCTCTTGGGAAGATTAGGTTCAAAGGAATGTAGCAGATTGCCCTCTTCCTTTTTTAATTTTTCCTCTGTAGTTAACTCCTTCAGGAAAAAGACTCAATTAATAATTAAGAACACCAAGCATTTCTCTGTGAAGGAGAAATAATATTTAATAGCTTACACAAGTAAACAAAACTGTGGCTTTCCCCACTCTATCCACAAGTCCCTGATGTTACTCCTACTTGGAGCCAGATTTGAGTGTTGATTCATTGAGCATATAGCTTGTGTAAGCCTTGTGTTCCCATAACTCTTCAGATTTTCATACTTAAAATTTACTAGTTTTCTTAAATGCTTTCATGTTGGCAGAAATAATCCCAAGAATATCATGTTGATCTTTTTTCCAATAACTTACGAAACACTAGAGGTCAGTCATCTACAACACTATCTAATCATCTTCTTGTCGAGTTTATCTCTTCAAAATGATCCATTCACAGACACTGGCATTGCCTCATCACAGAAATCACTGTTAACATTGTGCTCTATAAGACAACATAAGCTGCAGTTCTACATTCGCTCAGAAAAAGATTACATGATTTTTCAGCTGGAAAATGAATGTAGCGCATTTCTTACTCTATGGTTTCATAGCAGGTATCTCTGTTGAACTGATCCTAACCAAAAATAGTTCAAATTGATCTGAAGTTACTTACCAAAGATACCACGTTTTATCGAATCTGCTGATAAGTTTGACTTATTTTTAAAATGAGATTGGATCATTTATATCTAATAAGTCTGTTAAGAAATAAAATAATGGAACTTCTGAGACTATTTTGCCAGTACTTTCTATTGAATAAAAATATCTCCTTTTAGTTTGATGTAAAAAAAAAAAAAGGTTAGAGTCAATATAGATATATATCACAAAACATATCAACAATGGATAATAAGCTATCAGTTTACTAAGTTAACTGACATAATACATAGAATTACATATACAGATATTTTTAATATCAACATTCAGTGGTATTATCAGAAACGTTATTCTCTAATTTTAATACAGAAACTTATATCTATATAAATAGAAAATAATCCAAGCCATTTAAAAAGTCTTGATACCTTACCTCAGAAATAAAAGCACCAATGTGTTTTACATGGTTTAGCATAGGCGTGTCAGTCACAAACGTACACTTGCCTTTAGACTTTTTATACTCTTCTTTATAATGGATCTAAAAGAGAGAACATTTTACATAAGAGAAAAAAAACAACTTTAATGCTTCCTTTTTGAACAGAAGAATTAACTGCGCAAGTCTATTTTCTGAAATAAATACTCCAATGTGGAATGATACTCAAAACAAGCCAAATCAAATAAACTGATATCCAGCTCAGAACAACAAAGGGGATGAGGCAGGGTAAGAAAAAGGCTGCCCTTTAGATAAGCAAGGGCACAGTTACCATCAAGGATCTTGCGTGTCACACCCACACTGACTGTGGGTCCTATTTGTCCAGCTTCTTCAGCATAATTAAGAAACACTGGTACCATGTCTAAAATAGTGAACTCATGAGAATCTACTGTATAACACAGAAAACTCTGCTCAGTGCCTGTGGGAGCCTAAATGGGAAGGAAATCCAAAAAAGAGGGGCCATATGTATACATACAGCTGATTCATTCTGCTGTACAGTAGAGACTAACACAACATTATAAAGCAACTATACATCAACAAAAATTAATTTTAAAATAATTTTTTTCTTTATTTTAAAAAGAAGCATTGCATAGGCTTCCCAGGTGGCTCAGCGGTAAGGTAAGAATATTGGAGTGGGTAGCCACTTCCTTCTCCAGATTTCCCCAATCCAGTGGGAAATCCCATGGACAAAGGAGCCTGGCGGGCTACAGTCCACAGAGCTGTAAAGAGCTGGACACAACTTAGCAACTAAACAACAACAACAAAGCATGGCATGCATACTCAGCACACCCCTTTACCACTTGATTTCTTCAAACCATGCTAAAATTTCTCAGTAAATAAACCTGGTTCTGTGCGAAGCATGGCCTTTCTCAAAATAACTTGAATACTGAGAACTAACACACAAGTTTGAGGGAATAAGCATAGCAGGTGTATATAAAATAGGTATATCCAATTTACACATTTTCGGTGTAGCTATGTCATACCACACACACAAACTTTAACTCACATCTTAAAAAAAAAAAAAATGCTCCATTTCACTCATACAATTGTCCTAATTTATTGTTACTTTAAGCCACAGACCCTAACAGGTAAGCCTATGGTCAAACAGAAACACAGTTGCCTACCTCTGGATTTAAAGTTAGGAGTCATCAGGACAGATGTGACCAATTAAGAAGAGGACAAAATTAAACAAATGGAGATTACTGTTAGCATCATTACCTAGACATGCTGGATTAGAGGAGGGGGCATCAATTGTGGCCACAGTGGGATTCTGGTTACTAATTAATTATGCTCAAATCAAGGTTGAATATCCAATTTATGAGAACCCATAGGCCTCCCCAACCTCCTCCCCTCTCCCAAACATAGAACCCACCCAGACAGCCTGTCACCTGTGGAAATCACTGCAGAATGCCCCCGTGTGGTGGCAGGCAGACAAATGGGAAAAAGTCCAGAAAGGCTTAGCTGAGCAATCCTCATTTCCTCTTTCCAATTCACTAGTGAGAGGAATCACTCTTTCTCCTCTCAGGAGAGGCAGGATTATTCTGTGAGAAGATCCCGCATGGGCAGATAAGTCAAAAAGAAGTCAGGAACTATAGAGAGGGACCTGAAATGTAATCCCGCTGTCACACTAATTGCCATCCAATCTGAAAACTGGACTGCTGCTGCTGCTAAGTCCCTTCAGTTGTGTTCAACTCTGCGCGACCCCATAGACGGCAGCCCACCAGGCTCCCCCATCCCTGGGATTCTCCAGGCAAGAACACTGGAGTGGGTTGCCATTTCCTTCTCCAGTGCGTGAAAGTGAAAAGTGAAAGTGAAGTTGCTCCGTCGTGTCCAACTCCTAGTGACCCCATGGACTGCAGCCTACCAGGCTCCTCTGTCCATGGGATTTTCCAGGCAAGAGTACTGGAGTGGGCTGCTATTGCCTTCTCCGAAAACTGGGCAGGCAAAACTTATAACTGTTTGAGAGGATGAAGGTAATTTGCTGAAAGTTGTATCACCCTGTAATAAAGTCATGTTTATCTGCCCAAGACTGTAAATACTTAGACTGAAAAAAATGTCATAGTTCAGATGATAAATTACATGGCCTCCCTAATTACAGCCTAAAAGTGAAGTTTAACGGTATACACTACCTGGTTCTTAAAGAACATGACTAATGTTGATGTTACACTTTAACATGACATAGAGATTTTACCATATTTGAACAGACCTAAGGGGCATTATTTGACCTGAGGTATAACCAGCCACAAACATACTGAGTAACATTATTTTAAATGCCATATTTCACGGCGATGACTCAGATAATAGATGCTGACCACATTAAACATTTGCTTTATTCATGAAATCAACATTAGAACATATTTATCTTATCTGAGCACTAAATTGCTTTTTTTTTTCTTCTCAGAGATTAGCCATAATTTTAGGTCTCTGCAAATCACCGTCCTCAGTCACTAGTAATTAAACCGTTAATGGCACTATGATAAATAGTAGGCTATTTTGATCATAAGGAGGAAAAAAAGTATCTCCGTTATATAATTAAGCATGAGAGAAAATAAGCTATCATTAGGCTTAAGTTTGGCTCATTATTTTTATCTTTCGCCACCATCTCTTCCCTCTCCCATTCACATTCTTCACAGCAGCGGTATGTGCTGTGGCTACAGCCTCTGATAAGCTCTGACTTGAGCAGAATGTTCAGGACAGGAGCTAGGGATAAAGGTGAAGTATTTATTTCCTCTGCTATGCAGGCAAATAGTTCAGTTTTAAGTGTGCTCTCCATTCCTTTCTTTGGTCTTTATTTAAAAGATAAACACACACACACATACACCTACTAGATGTTTATTGTCACGCATATTACATTTCTAGTGAATTTTACAATATGAGAGACAGTAAGCATATGATCTTAAATTTTTATATAAAGAATACCACGAATTAGTAGCTTCCGTATACTAGGAGAATTGGAAAAAATAGATGAAAGGGAACTACGTCGATGATTAATACTAAAACTTAGGTAAAATGAAAATCACTGAGTAGACAGTCAATTCCAAATCTAACAGATGCCCCATCTATTGGATAGATTGTCTCTCCAATCCCTTTCTTTCCTAACAGTAGAACTCAAGTGTATTTACAGGAGGAGATACACCCCTACCGTAGCCGCAAAGGACAAATTGCTCTGAGACAGGCATGGCTTTCTCATTCCCTTTGGCCAGCGATCGGTCGGGGAGGACAGGTGCCCAGCTCTGGCCATGAGATATTTTGGAAGTCTCCCCAGCATTATTACTGGTGAAGCAAATACAAGGGGAGAGACTTGCTGACACAGTCCATTGACACCTCGCCCATCCACCTTTTGTCTTCCCCAACCACAGGAAAACAGCAGGAACCAGGCCATCACAAGACAATAAACCACCATAATGATGGCAGAGCAGAAGGAAAGGAGCCTGAGAGACTGATAACATCAAGGCCGCAGCCCCTCCATCCAGGATTCATCTCAAAAAAATAGTCAGCTATCTGCTAAGCCCCTGTGCTAGGATCTCCAGGTTCTGTGCAGCCATCTGCACTCACAACCAACACACAATCCAAAGTTGATGACTTAATGTTAAGAAGATGCCCTAAATAATTTACTTTCTGCTGACCTCACCCATTAATCCCAACATGTCTCAACTACAGTTCAACTTAAATTAGTTGAGTGTGCTTCCTCTTCTTAGTCTAGTTTCTTTCACTTTAGTATGAGACCAGCTAATGGCCAAAAGCGGAAGACAGATGTAGAAATGTTAGAGGGTATTTCCTTTTACAAGCATTCTTAACCAGAAGGAGTTAGGAAGTCTTTTCACAAATAGAACCACATTGGCTAAGTGCAATGAACCCTGGAAGACAGAACTGCGGCTCCAGCACTGTGTGTTAACTGAGGCGCTCAGAGCCAAGGCTGCTCTCCCAGGTTACTGAACACCATTGGAGCTTTCTCTGGAGGGGTAACCATGGAATCCCATGTTTTCAGCATCGGGAAGGGTTACCCACAATAAACAATGTTCACTTGCCTGGAAAATGTTCTTCCTGCTGCCACACAAATGAACACCCTAAAAAGGTTTGAATCAAAACACTGAGTCAGAGGCTTCTGGCAGATGCGGGCTCACTTGCTCTGCAGAGACTCTTTATCCTAATTTACAAGAAACATACAAAGGGTCCCTTTAAACCTACTATTTTTTATGACCACCCTACAAAAGGCTCCCAGATCCATGATGCTGACTGCTCAGTGTAGTCAGTGGGTTTGATTTATTCAAGGAATTGATTAGATAGCTGAGTAACAGGACAAAATACCAAAGAGAGGATATCTGGGAAAATAAAAAGCATTACATGGCTAAGAGAAAATTTAAAAGGCTGTCTCAGAGAACCAGGTGTCTTTCAAGATTGGGAAGTGAGCTATGCAGAGGGAAAACCCCACAGTATGGGCAGAGCATGTGCAAAGCAGAAACTAGGCAAGGCAAAAAAAAAAAAAAAAAATTTTTTTCTAATGCCTTATCCTGATCCCCAAAATGAAGCCATCTGATCTGAAAAACAGACATTTCTTTCTATGGAGAATTCTAAACAGTACAAGCCTTCCAGGACTTATCACTAGGCCATTCTTAATGAATTATCTGGCAGGGGCATGATGCAGCCAAGTCTGCAGGTCTGCTGATGAGCCCACACTCTTATGGAGAGGGAGATGGTAAACTGCAAGAGACGAACTGCGGAAGCTCTCAAAGGGCTGTGCAAGAGGATGGGCCACCACAGATTAGATCATCCCTAGCAAGGGAGAATCACTCGGACTATTAAAAGAGGAGGGGCCCTACATGATCAGCTACAAGTCAGAAATTAGGACTAGAAATGGCTGAGGATGCTGTCCTTACTGAGGCTGAGCTAACGGCTTTCTGCAGCAACCCCCCCCCTCCCCCTTAGTCCAAGAAACTGTAAATATCATCACAAAACAGGCAGGAAACAGCATGCTTCCCTACTCATAATCACAGCCATCCACATCTGGACCTCTGCGCACAGTTCTCGTTATTATATCCTGATAAAGACACATGAAACCTCAAAGAGGTCCAGAGAGGAATGATCAGAATGATAATGAAGGGGATGCAGAGAGACTGTGCCATGAAGAGAAATCCATGAAACCAACCTTCTCATCCGGAAAATGGGGCAGAGTCATGAGGGGCTACCAGCCAGGCACTGGACTTGGCCAGATCTAAACCTGATTCTTATCCCCATCCCTGACTAGTCAGGTGGCCATGGACAAGCTACTCACTGCCGGGTTTCACCACCTCTGAACTCGGGCTCACGGGGCCTATGGCACTAGCTCACTGTGGCATGAAATACGGTATTGCATGTGGAGTGCCTGGCACACAACAGCAGAGAAAGGACATCGTGGTGGCCATAGCTGGGGAGTCAGACAGACCTTGTTCCAAATCCCAGGTCAGTGTCTCACTAGCTGTGTGATTTGATCAAGAAAATGTGAGCCTGGGACTTCCCTCGTGGTCCAGGGGTTAAGAATCAGCCTCGCAATGCAAGGGATGCAGGTTCAATCCCTGGACAGGGAACTAAGACCCCACATGCTATGGAGAAGCTAAGACTGCGGGCTGCAACCAGAGAGTCCATGTGCTGCAGTGAAAAATACCACACGCTGCAACAAAGACGTGACGCAGCTAAACAAATATAAATCAGAAAACGTGAGCCAGCGTCTTAAAGCTCCAAGACGTAGGGCTCTACAAAGCAGGCAAGCAGAAACCCAAACTCACCTGGTGACAAGCTGCAAACAGACTGCCTTCAAACAAACAAAAAGGCTCAGGTAAACACGTAGATTTCCCCCTTGGGATATAAAGGATTATAAAACAAAACTAAAGTCCTTGAAGGTTTGTCTTTAAGATTGAGACTGGGGCAAAGACTGGTGGACTAAATTAAATGTGAGCACGAACAGATGGACACTATCAGAGACGTAATAAAGACTTGACTGGAGCTCCAATCTAACTCAATTTGTCCTTTCTATATTTGCTTTTATCTCCGTATTGATGCAATTTCAAATATACATTTTAGACCACCATCTAGTCATGCAGACAACACAACAAAGAGAAGAATTTCAAATTTAAGTTAATCTGCTCCATATAAAAACACTGATGACACCAAGTGTGAATGAACAAATTATTACTTAATAATACTATTTAATTACATTTCTAAAAACAACAGAAATTTGATTCAGTCCAATCCCTGAAACTCTTCCAGAAAGGGTAAATTAAAATCTGATTTAAAAATGACTGTACAAACTCTTCATTCTTTTTTTTTTAAGAAACAAAGAAAGTAATTGTTCAGACTGTTCATTGGTAAATACAAAAATTTCAAAAATTGAACCAGTATTTTAATAAGTATGAAATTCTCTTTGGAAACAAAATGCAAACATGTACACAGATATAAACTAGGCCACAGTAATATGATCTAAATATTTAAGTAGAACAGGCTATGCAATATAAACCTATAATAAACAGAAATTACTCTCACATATTTGACTTTACCTACATGAGAGAGAAATAACATGGCTTTTGCTTTGTCAAAACAGTAAAGGCCATCGCCCCTCACTATAAGATTGGTTTTGAAGTCACTGAGAAATGTTCTTATCACTTACTAACTAAAGTTGTCACTTTAATAGTTTATATAACTTGACTCGGCCACAAATACACCTCAAACAAAACAACACTGAAAGAGGTACTATCTCCAGAGCTACAGGACTTGAAGTTTTAAATGGTCACATTACTAATATTTGTGTAATACACAATAATAAATCGAAGGTAAACTCTGCATGAAAGCTATAGGACAGATAACATAGCAGACTGGCCAAGAGACAGGGCTTCATGTTCAAGTCCTACTCCCCACTACTTAACTGTGTGATCCAAGAAAATTACTTAACCTCTCAGACGGAGCCTTCTTGTCCTTCACCTCTAAAACAGGAACACAAGAGAGCCTGCCTCACAAGCTGCATTACCTGGCACTTAGTCCTCAATAAATCTTAGCTGTTGCTGCTTTTACTATCACTGTTGTTGCTGTTATCATCTCATTATTATTATAGCTTACAAAGAACTTTTACATATAGTAGCTTGTGACAAATATTAAGAAATGGCACAGAGAAACACTCAATTTAAAATGTAATTACAGTACATGTCAAGGATACAGGAAGGAGTCTGATTTCCACCATCCTGGCTCTTCTAACAAACCAGAAGGGAGCACAGAATCATATATAAAATGTGATTGGATGGATACAAAATTAATTTATGGAGACAACTGTTAATAACAGCTAGCATCTTGTTGCTCACAATGTTTCAGACAATTTACTAAACACTTCAAATGTGTTATTATTTCTTAATCTTAGTATTTTAAATGCTTCCCTTGAGGAACTGTGTCCTGCCAGCCTGCCCAGGGTTACTGTTAAACTACTCAGGCAGGCTGATTTCAGAGAACACTGACTATATGGCCCAGGACTGATTTCCTCTGCAAATAAAAGTCTATAAACTATTCTGATCATCTTGCTTAAGAACAACAGCAGAAACAAGCAGTTCTCTGCTCCCCTTTCTAGATAAGACAGGCACCTGCTCACGCTTCATGAGCCATCTTCCCTGTGTACCAGCAATTCTCTTCTAACTGTTCTAGTGAGGACCATCTAAATTCTCATCCCACGAGAAGAACACATTTCCCTTGCTTCTGCCATCCTAGTTTACATATTTACTATAGAGAAACAGATAGACAGAAATATATAGATTGTTGTTGTTCAGTCACCAAATTGTGTCTGACTTTTTGTGACCCAATAGACTGCAGCACACCAGCCTCCTCTGTCCTCCACTATCTCCCAGAGATAACCCATATTAATTAATGTACTGGAGTGGGTTGCCATTTCCTTCTCCAGGGGATCTTCCCAACCCAGGGATGGAACCCGGGTCTCCCGCACTGCAGGCAGACGCTTTACCATCTGAGCCACCAGGGAAACCCAATTAATTCTGTAATTCTAGGATTCCCTCGATATACAACATAAACTGATCCCAGTTAACAAAAAAAGTCACAACAACAATGCTCCTTTCACTAATAGTATCATCCACATCCAGTTCAGAGTTCTCAATATGCAGTTCAGTAAACTGTGAATCCTAAATTGCTAATAAATGTTAGATGCACATAGAAACATTCATGTTTCTGGTCTGGAAAACTACTGGATTCATCAGATTCCATAAAAGCTACTCAAAATGCTAAAAACCATTCATTTAGATAGAGATCCTCTCAAAACAAATTACCTCATTACACAAATAGTAAAAAGCTTTGTATTCTCAGTGGAATATGCTCAGAAATTTGATGCTTTATGATTTCATGCCAGAGTGACAGTGAAGTTCAAGAAGGGACAAGATTCTGGCTTAAGAACATGGAGACATGTCCCCACAGAAATTCTCTGTCTAGGTGACCTTGGGAAAACCATCTAACATTTCTGGACTTCGTTCCATGATTGGGAAAATCACTGGGTTTTAAATAAATGATTTCAGGGTTTTCTCTTCAGCTCTCTGATTCTATGATATAATCATGCCACATACGCAAGGCAAAACAGATAAAAATTTTTAAGCCACTTACATCACTAATGAGTTCAGTGCACCTTCTGGCCAACTCCATACTCAGGTCTTCAATAACAGGCTTAAAGAATACCTGTCCAGGGAAAAAGGAAAGGAAACATTTTCCTCATCATCAATTTTAAGGAATGAACACCACGCCTCAGCAAGCGCCTTCTCACCCACCTTGTCTTCTTCATTTTCTTCTTCCCCTGTTTTTCCTTCTTCAGTTTCATCTTTCACATCCTCAAATACAGGAACCCTCATTTTTACTCTTTATATATATATAAAATTCACAAGTGCAGCACCTTTTTATATCCTGCAGCACCCTTGAGATCTTGGCATCTCTGTGTTCTGGCAAAAATGACCTTGCCCAGGCCTCCTCCCTATTTAGCTCACTCTTCACCCTCCTTATCACAGCTGCGTGTGAGTGGATAGAACCAGATCACTGAGGCTGGCAAGGACTAGCCTCATAAGAGGAAAGAATATTTTAATAAGCAAAATTCAATTTTGTGAACTTTTCAAGTCAACATTCTTTAAACTGAGACAAGTTTATTAACATTTAATGAATTCAATTCATTCATAAAATAGTTTGAACAAGACTTAGAGATTCTGGGAAAACCACTCAGCTATAACACTCAAGATAACACAGTGGAAAGCCTACTATCTCAAAGATTCCTCAACTCCATCTAAATAAAGCTTTCACTGGAATGTCAGACATACCCCAGAGCTGGTATGGTGAAGCTGGATCATTAAACTCATTTCATTAAGTTAAATTAAAATTTTTATGAGACATATATATACTTTTTCAGTCTAAAAAAGTACTTTATATTAGCTGATTAAAGGCTAGTAATTTATCATGGAAAGCCCTTTGAACCACTTCGAAGAATCTATTCTGAGTTAATTATGGTTGTTAATCATACATTGCTATTGTATTATTTTAATTGTAAACATCATTAAACATGAGAAGCTATAGTTAACATAGGCTGATATATTATTTAAGAATTCTAGAAACATCATTATTTCAAAAAATAATAAGTACCCTCTTTCAATTCTGCCTATAGGGTCAATTTTTACAGATTTCACTAGATATCTGTATATTTCTCAATGTGTAATACATGCTTGGAAAGATTTAGAAGAATAAACTATAACAATATTTACAATGCAGTATGTATCACCAGTTATATAATTTAAAATGTATTTCTCAAAACAAATCCTTTAATGTCAACTGGGGTAGTTCTAAGACTATACAGCTCAATTTATCAATTTGTTTTTTTAAATCCTAGGATAAATTAATGTTTATAAAGCCATAGCATATCAGTGTGGGACATAATAAAAGTACCTTATGGTGAATAATGAAACAAATGATATAAAACATAACTTTAATCAAAAAATACATTCCAAGCAGAAAAGTATAATAATGTTTTTTTCTTAATAGCATATCTAGTTGTTGGGGTTTTTTTTTCTGTTTTTGGAGTATAATTGCTTTACAATGTTGTGTTAGTATCATATTTCGTTTTAAATTTTGTAAATTGCCTTGGCCTTGCCTAAAAATTCTGAAAAGAAAAAAATTCTATACAATCATCATGTACAGATGTCAAATTGTGTTGTATGAGGCTAAAATTCTGCAGAATACTCTGAAGGGGAAAAGGGGGTTTCTTTAACAAACATGTCTGGGGAAACCTGTATACTAATCTATACCCCTGCCACTTATAGATCCACAAGGCATAATGACACTTTAGAAGCTCCCACACCACACCTTAGAAGACCCATAACCAAGAAAACTATTTAAGTTTGCTTAACCCAGCAATTCCCCAAAACGAAAGCCTATTCATCTAATCTAATCTATCTACTACCTACTTACATACCTACCTACCTACCTATCTGTTCTTTTATTGACATTTGATATTGCAGAAAACTAACATTCTTCTGTGAAATATTACTTAGGGAAACATTGTTTTATTCTGAAAAAAAATGGTTGTGTTCTATTAAGAGTTGATCATTTTATGAAGTGACTTTTAATGTGAACTTAGTGGCATTATATAACCTGCGTACCGGCAAAATGACAAAAAGAAATGCCCCAAGGGTTCTGAAACTGGAAACTTTAACTTTATAATCATAGTAATGGGGACTTCCCTGGTGGTCCAGCGGTTAAGACTCCATGCTTCCAATGTAAGGGGTGAGGGTTCAATCCCTGGTTAGGGAACTAAGATCCCAACTGTTGTATGGCATGGTCAAGAAAATATAAACAAATAAATAAAGATAAAATCATAGCCATGTCATGCCAGCGTAGAGAATTCTATGAGGAAATTCTCTGTATGTCATATTTGTTTCATAAAAGAGAAGAATGTGTGGACTCTACTTGTTTCCCTCAAGCCCCTGCCAAAAGACTATTCCAGTATTCTATAGAAACTATATTACACTATCTTTATTTGGAAATAGGAATCTTGCAAACTTCTAGAAGCATAGGAAGAAAATCTTGCCAAAGCTGTCTAAGATGCATTGCCTGGCTAGTGTTTGAGGTGACAGTACTTGCAAAGCTCATGGTGACACCTCCTCTCTATGGTGAGTTACCTTGGTCAGACTTCAGTGGCTGCTATTTTCTCATTTTCCATCATACAACAAATTCTTATTGTCTCTCCACTGTGCTGGAAGAAAATAATCTGTTGAGATTATGCACAAAAGTTTGGAAATCAAAAACAAATGCCATATACAACGTGAACACAAATTTTCCATGTAAGGTTTTAAAACCAGAATTTTAAAACTATAGGCATCCTTAAGAAGTCTATCCTGCTAAAGCCCTTTCTTTCATACAGAACAAAATTGATATCAACAGAAATTATTTGTCTTATTCACAAAGTTATCTAGTGGAGCATTAGGACCAAAATTTAACTAGAGCCCTATGTTCATTCATTCAAAGAAATGTGGTTATTCCAGGCACTGAATTTGATGTTAGATGTGTAATGGTGAGTAAAATTTAATTTGTGCTAAAATGAGGTGGGAAATTTTTTTAAAAAATCATTTAAGACTTGCTGTAGGTACTCCTTAATGGAATGTTTGGCAAGCTAGATACATTACTACTTTTGACTGAATGCATTTTTTTCCATTTACCTGTAGGTATAATATAGAATTCATGTAAAAATTTCTGTTAAACATTTTAAGCCCTGAACTTCATCACAGTAAAGGTCTCTTAATAGCTTCAAAATGGGACTTTGGGGATATGAAGGAAGTATTCTTCATGGATAGCTATCATGTTTCAAAATTCCCCAATTTTCTTTTTTTTTTTTTAAACCATGTTAAATGCTATATTTTAATACATATTTTCACCTTAGGCTGAGCCAAAAGGGAATATCTGTATAGCTGTTAAGCCCTTTTACTTACCGAACATTTCATTTCTGTCATCTACCTTTTACTTTCCTACTCTACCCACTCCCTGATTGAGGGTGATACCAAGGGTGGGATCATATTATCTACTGCAAACACCCCCTGAGGTCCAGGTCCAGCTCTCCCACACCCTCTAGGGAAAATTATTTAATCCCTCTCTGGCTCAAAGTCTCCATTATCAAGCAGAAAAACTGAATTGCCCAAAGTTAATAAAAGGAAAGTACCTAAAAATAGGAAAGCCCCTTACAAACATAAGAGTTTTCAACTATCAAATAAAGGTACACAGTTCCAGGGAAAGAACTTGATATCGAAAGATCATCTCATTTGAAAGAGTAAATTCTAAACCTTCAATATGTTTTTAAAGCCCAGGAAGTCTTCATGCAGCATAACAACCCAAAGACAAGAGCTAACTTGTGTATTTGTAGTACAGAAGTCTTCCATATTTTTATGGTTTGACGTTTATGTATAAGCAAATCTATTTCTATAACAACTGACAGGTCCCAGGGGTAATTCAGGTCTCTGGAGACACAGACCCTGACCAAGGAAGCAAGTCTACACCATCATCACGAGTCAGGCAGTGTCTGTCTTCTTGTTCTTTAAGGTCACATACAATAAGAATCTCTTGAATTTTGAGAAGTGTTTCATATTTATTTCACTTTTTTTTCCTTTCTGTTCTCTGCAGTGATGGAACATGTGGTTCTTCCCTAACATGGTGATGAGTGACTTGCAAATGAAATTCCATAATAAACAACTGAAATAGATTGAGATTCAGCTCTGTGTTGAGGGATATTTAGAGATAAACTGAATATTTCCAGTTTAAAAATTAATAATTCAACATATCTTATTATAACATATTCCACCTACATGGTAAATGAGAGAGAAGCCTGCCTGCCTTGGCAGTCTTTTCAAGTACTCATTTTGCTTTTTTTTTTTTTTTTTAAATGACTATCCCCAGAAGGTTCTTGCTTCTCAGTTGAATCCCTGATTATTTTACTTTTGCCTTATGTGTTTCTTCACCATTTGGCATCTATCTAAAAGAGAACTTTACTAAGAGATGAGGGGGAGAAATCATTTCTTAAAACAAGAAATATAAGCTCTCTAGGGCAATTCGTCTTCTTTATAAAAGAGAAGAGTCCTGCTTATTATTAGCCCAATCTGTTTTTACAGTTAACACTCATTAAGTCTATCCTCTCCTTTTTAATGGCTATTTCATTACTGTTTGTTAATGAGAAATCTAAAGGATGCGAAGCAACTGAATAATTGTCACCATTACCAATTTTGCCATTAAAATAAGATTTTTAAAAAACCTTTATTTTATATTGGAGTATAACTGATTAATGGGGCTTCTCTGGTGGCTCAGTGATAAAGAATCCTTCTGCCAATGCAGGAGACGCATGTTCAATCCCTGAATTGGGAAGATGCCTTAGAGGAGGAAATGACAATCCACCCCAGCATTCTGCCTGGAAAACCCACGGACAGAGGAGCCTGGTGGGCTACAGTCCATGGGGTCACAAAGAGTCGGACATGACTTAGCAACTAAACAGCAACAACAGTAACACAGCTGATAAACAACGCTGTGACGGTTTCAGGTGCACAGCAGAGCGACTTGGCCACGTCCTATCCACGCTGCCGCATAATTGAGATCGACATGTGCACACTTCTATGTTTAAAATAGATAACCAACAAGGACCTACTGGATACCACAGGGAACTCTGCTAAAATTAGATTTAATTTAAAAGAAAGATTTAATAGTTTTTCTGTATTGAACTTCCTATTTTTACAAATATAGATCCTACTCACAAATGAAAGCCACACATCTACACTTGTGTTGGAGGAAGAGACGAACAAGAAACCACAAATAATCTTTGGCACAACAATTTGCAGGTTGGGGATGGCTGGGATGCCAAAATTATAATATCTATTCTTCTAAGTATATTGACAAGAGGGGAAAAAAAAGAGTTCTCTTATTCAGAGTCTCCATTAACATAAGTACCCAGTGAACTGAAAGAAGACTTTGGTTCAGTTTGCTACTTACTTGAGTTATTTGTTCCAATTTAATAACAACAAAGCCAAAACCATAAGCACTTCTGAAATCCTTTCCACCAAGAGAAGCCCAAGGTTTGAATGGCTTCTGTGTAGCTTGTCATCAGAACCAAAGTGTCAAGCACGAAAAAAAACCATCTTGACTCTTCTGAAAAAGTATGCCTTTCCTAGAGTTTTGTGTGAGAGGTGTCAGGGGAAAACGGTGAAAGACTCTGAAATTGGTGGGGGAAAAAAAATTACATCTTGTCTTATCTAGCATTACCTTCTGGTTAATCTGGCCTTTCACTATTTTTAAACTACTTACCCACACCATAAATTATTGAAAACTGATAACAATGCTAATGATGTTTTAGCCATACAAATGCAAATGAATTGTGTCCTGGGGAAGGGTAATTGATTATTGGCTTCTTGATAGATCCTTTTATAGCTATCTGTAAATTCAATTCATCATTCCCCATTACTCATTTATGTTTGGTTCTTCAAATTCACCTTTTAACCTACTGTAATATCTTTCTGGTGTCCTCAATTAATGAGTTAAAATCTTTGAAATGTGTTCATTTTATGTTTTATGAGAATCATGGTTTCACCTTTCCTTAAGAAAACCCTTTAACAGATGCAAATAATTTTATTTCTTCCCTTTGACATACAGTAAAAGTAAAAATTAATAAAGTCATATTAGATAAAGCTATATTCTCTAAATTGTGAGCTATAGCTATAAAATTTTTTGGTGTATATGAAAATTAGCTTTTTGTTTTGTTTTGCTTTTTTAAAAAGGTCTGATCTCATTTGACTATTGGCAAATGCCACATGTGTGCTTGTATATATGTACATTCACACGCAAAACACACACACATAACACACACATGCACTCAAGCAGAGTTAATTCCTCACAGCTGCCAGTTTCCTCTTGAAAAGCATACAAGGCTTCAATAAATGCAAAAACTTAATTACTTCTCACATCTGGAAAAACTTGAATATGAGAGTGGATTTATTGAAGAAGCTCTTTGCTTGGCTGTCAACACCGTATCAAGAGCCAGAGTGTGGGCTTGATCAGTGTTGGCAATTCTTTAACCCTTCAGAGGTAGATGTCCTCCCAATTAATTCATAGCATGTCCTGCTTACATGATTTAAGGATTTTATCAAAACACAGTAAATAATTTCCTAGTCATTTATGGAGAAAAGCTGTTTCTGTCATGTTTCCAGACGGGAAGAATCATATATTGAAACGTGGAAATAATGAGGAAGTCTTTATAGTCAAGGAAAAAGGGAAAGGCTTTGGAGTTGAAGCCATATTGAAAACAGTCAATGGAACAATAACTTGTGTAAACACATGTGAAACAATTCAGCCCTTTTTGGAGAAAGTATAACAATGTCTCTAAAACGCAAGTAGGGAGTTGCATGAGCTCAGAGCAAGAAGATCTAGCAGAAACCAAGTAATGGGCAGATCTCCCCCTAGAGAGAATACTTAAGCCAGAATTAGGCAAAGAAATGGGGTATATGGAAGACATCCAAAGAACATTTGCAGAGACCCAGAGATAAAGCCAGAGGAACCAAGATTTCAATGTCACTGGAGCATAAAACGGGGAGAGATGAGGGCATCAGGGAGAACTCCATGTAGTGTGTGTGTGGGAATCACTTACCGAACACCGTGACCGTAAGCAGGTCTGAGTCACAGACTTTTAAAATAACACATTCCCTGGTCAACTAATCACAGAAACATCTTTACACCTACTTTACACCTTCAGGTGCCTTGAATTTAATTTTTACCCCTTCATTTTATCACTGGCCAACTGAAATATTCCTCTTACCTGGACCTTATGAAGATTTATACTGAAAAAATTATCCCCAATTGTACCTAATGAAGAAAAATATGTAAGGGAAATATATTTTTATTATATATCCCCCCAATTAAATGAAAATTATGTTAAATGTTGTTTATAAGTTTCACACTTCTACATTGCTATAATTACAATTCTATCATTAAAATGCACTTTTTTTCTACTTTTTACTATACAAGCGTTATTGATACTTCTACTTGAACCTTAAGCATCCAATTACTGTACCTAAGCTGGCTAAATATTTCTATCCTGAAGCCATGATTTCATTATTGGATAAGACCAGGAAAACAACACAACTGACCCTTACAAGTTTGTAACTTTTGAAGCACTAAGTCCCGAGTTTTGTTCCAACTGTTTTCATGGATTTTTCTTCATGTGTAACTCAAAATATAAGACACTATCAAAATAAGACCATAATTAAAGTAACTGTATCATTAAGACAGCTATAAAGTTCAGTTCAGTTCAGTTCATTCGCTCAGTCGTGTCTGATTCTGCGACCCCATGAATCAATCATAGCACGCCAGGCCTCCCTGTCCATCACCAACTCCCGGAATTCACTCAGACTCACGTCCATCGAGTCAGTGATGCCATCCAGCCATCTCATCCTCGGTCATCCCCTTCCCTTCCTGCCCCCAATCCCTCCCAGCATCAAAGTCTTTTCCAATGAGTCAACTCTTCGCATGAGGTGGCCAAAGTACTGGAGTTTCAGCTTTAGCATCATTGCTTCCAAAGAAATCCCAGGGCTGATCTCCTTCAGAATGGACTGGTTGGATCTCCTTGCTATAAAGTTAGTGATGTTTAAAACAATTGGTACCTTTTAGTGAGAACTAGTTTAACATATATTGGTGTTAATTTCTCTCTGAGGACTTTATTTTCTCTATGATTTTGTGTGTGTGTGTGTGTGTGTGTGTGTGTGTGCATGGGTCCAACTTCATTCATTTCACAAATATTTCTTGTGTGCATTCTATGGGTCTGGCACTACTTTAACATCCTCAGATAATGTTGGTGAATAACATCAACAAAAATCTCTACCACTTCCTATTTCAATTACATATTTGCTCAACATGTATGTAATGAGCATCTATATACTTTATAATGCACTGTACTAGCTTTTGTATATATCTCCAGTATATTTCAGATACTGAATATACATGTGAAAATCTATATTCATTAGTATATTCAACTTAAAGTATATCTTTTTAATACTATGATAAATTTGTTGGATTTTAAAAAGCTGCATTTTCTAACAATATTGTAAATCAACTATACTTAAATTATTAAACAATAAAACTGCATTTTAGAATGCAGCATGCTTTTAAAAGCTTTTTATCAATGTTCAAATAATTTTGTAGCTATCAATTTTTTATCATTTTGTACACCAGTTACATCTACAAGTGGTTTTCTCCATCTACCTTTTTTTTCTTAAATTGTGTATGCAAGACTTTTCTTCATAACCCCAGCATGCTTGGCCTACTTTTGATTTGCTCATAAAGTGACTTTTCCCAGGCAAAGTCTATTTATGTTGTTTTAACTCTTTCCAAAATCATTCTCTGGAGTATCTCTGTCCAGAATTGTAATGGGAGCCACATATGTAATTTTAAGTATTTTAGTTGCCACAAAAGAAGCAGATTAAATTGACAAATGACATATTTTCTATAACTTGATGTACCCAGAATTTTATCTTTCAACATATAATCAGTGTAAAAAGTATTGTGATATTTTACCCTATTTATATTCTGAAATTCAGTGCGTTTCAATCCAGCACATCTCACTTCAGACGAGCCCTACTGGATAGTGGCTCCAAAGTGGACAAGAGAGCTGTGCCATGATGCTATAAGACTGGAAATCACTAGCTATTTTTTTTCATTTTTGATCATCTATATCTTGCTGTTTAGTCACTCAGTCATGTCTGGCTCTTTGTGACCCAATGGACTGTAGCCCACCAGGCTCCTCTATCCGTGGGATTCTCCAGGCAACAATACTGGAGTGGGTTTCCATTTCCTTCTCCACATCTATACCTTAGATGTGAAAAAAAAGTACATTTAAAATTAAACTTCTTAAGATGACAATTTCAGAATCCTAATAAGCAAGCCATAAAAACTACAATCTATTTTAGTTTCCAGAACTATCCAAATCAGAGTTCTTTACATGGGAATGTATTTTATTAGAAGTTTAAATTGTTGTTATAAATAAAGAATTAACTCTTTAAATTATCTTTTAATTAACTTCACCAAAGGTGTATTTTCAAAATACTATCTTGTTTCATTAATGAGAACGACACACTTAAAAGTTCCAGCGGTTTTTGGGATAAATATTCACTCCTTAATATTGAATAAATAGATAATTATGTGAATGAATAATAGATATTCACTCTCTCTTTCTCTGTCTAAATAACAAAAGCCCAAATGGTGAAATATCTCCATCAATACTCTCACTTTTTTTTTAAACTCACATTTTTAACTCACATTATGCAATTCAGGCCACCAATTTGCTCATCAACTTATCCAGGTAAGTTCTTTTTAAACCATGTTGTAAAGCAGTGTCATAGTGAAGCATGAGATTTCTAAAGAAGCTGATAGATCCTTTAAACAACCTAAGTATTTTACTGAAATTAGACTTTATATTAAAAACATGAATTTCTCAAATACTCAACAAAAAAGATCTGGAGCAATGAGGGGAAACACCACATCTCTTATTTCTGTTCCACAGAGGACCCAGCTTCTTTCCTTAATGGAGCCAGCAAAATGGATATTTTTAAACTGTTGAGTCTTTAATAATATCAAAATGCCATGAAGCACTTTGATTCAAAAATGCTGCTACATAAAATGCTATCCAAAGCCTAAAATTTCATTTGTGTATCCCTCGTATAAACTCTGCTGAAAATTTTGGAGAAAAATGAACTTCATATAAAAATGGAACTCTTAGAAGCCCCCTCTACTGGTTCCTACCAGGAACTCTGATAGGACATGAAAGGGTAATAGCCACAAGCAAAGCACTGTGTTACATATAGAATCCTACTTAATCCTCCCAACGTCCATTTCACAGATGAGCCACTGAGATGAATAATGAACCCACTTCAGTTCTCACAGTAAGAGATTCAAACCCACGTCTGCATTATTACTCAGAGAGTATAAAACCTATTAGAACATAGAGCAATGAGAGAGCACTTACTAACTGATTTCTTTTAGCAATAGTATTTCCTATTTCCTTTTTCAATTTCCACCTTCAGAGGGATGGTCATTACTGATGGCTCTTGAAAAGAAGAGTACTTGTGGTTTGGAGACAATTGAGTTAAAAGCAAAAGTAGAAGCAGGTAACAGTAAAAGCATGATGAGCATCCTTGACTTGACAGGAACCTAATTTGAGAAGCTTTCCTACTTTTCATTCATTAATGGTACACTTATAAGCACTAGTGATCCAGCAAATATTTAACCACCATCTCTCCCAGGGAAAGAATGGAAGGAAAGAAGGAAGTGTAGGAAGGAGGGAGGGTGGAGCACAGCTGAATGGGATGAGCTCTTACGAGCACCACACATGAAGCACCATGAGTAACCACAACAAAAGCCTATAGTAAATGGACCATGGGCGGCCAGGCAACCTGAGACTAACCTTACAAATTCCAAAATAGTCATTTCAAGGTAAACCATTATGCCCTAGTGCTATTCTGTTCCTTGCTGCTGCTACTGCTGCTGCTGCTAAGTCACTCCAGTCGTGTCCGACTCTGTGCGACCCCATAGATGGCAGCCCACTAGGCTCTGCCGCCCCTGGGATTCTCCAGGCAAGAACGCTGGAGTGGGTTGCCATTGCCTTCTCCAATTCTGTTCCTTACCTGAATGTTGAAATCATTCTAAACAGTAAGATTTAAAATTTACTTGAGCCGTGCCTTTTCTCTTCTGATCATCATATACTGAGATCATAAAGTTTGTGTTTGTGGTCCTCTTAATGATGATTCAGATGCATATAAGGTATAGCAATACAAAATGAAGGAAGCAGAATGGAAAACAATCTAACAGGCAGATTTTATTGCATCAAAATAGAGCCCACCCTTTCTGCATAGCAGCCTTGACACCCAGAAAGATCTGGTGTATTTTCTTTTAATGCGATTTAATACTTAACAGTTCAGAAGAATATAGTAGGTGTTCATTGAAAATAGTGTGATAGTAATGACTTTTATGATAAGAGTTTTCTGATTTACACAAAAATGATGAAGATAACTTACAAAAAAAAAACTAAAAAATTCTCTAGATTTAGACTAGAATATTAGGAATAATTCATCCCCAAATTTAAGAGCAATCATAATTGTATAAAAGAAATACTGGCCTTATATGCACTTCTGAGCTGAAAACAAGAACTTCATTTATCAATATGGATAATTTTTTAAATGCATGTTCTCTAGCCATTTCTTGTAAAGCTACATTTTAGAAGGATGAAGTAGCTACTTTTAAGCTTTTCTATTATAAACTATCCAAAAAAGTGAACTTTAAAAAGAGTATTCCCACTTTGAAGGATTCCTTTTTTATGTCAAAATTTTACTTAGGTGTAAAGTTTGCTGAAAAGCAGGTTATTTTGCTGACATACTTTAATAAAGTTACAAGGACATCTTGTTTCAAGATTTTTAACTAAGCTTTGATACTACATCACCGTTGTCATAATCCTATGAAATATTTTTCTTATAGAAATATTACTATATGTGCATTTGATCAAGGTTGTACTCGGTTTCTTATGTTATGATTTAAAATCACTGGATATGTTATTTCCTTTGACAATTATTTATGATATTTCTATTATTCCCTTGTACAAATAGTCATGAATAAGGTAACCACATATTTTAATTTAATGATTAAATAGCTAGATTGTATAATTTCTTATTCATCTGTATGGGTTTTAAATATAATAATAAATTTTATAATACCTTTAGTTTATCTAAATAAACTTAATAAGATTATTTTAGAGACTACCTGATTGCCAATTGAATGTGGCCAACTCAAAATGCAAATTCCTGTATGGGGTAAATTACCTGCATTATGAAATCTACTGGGATGGAGCTGCCAAGACTTTGTTGTTAAGAAGATTATGCTTTAACTAGTTCTATACTTAATTTATCTTTTTATTATATCTTAAGTTAAGCATTTTCTTTTACTTGTCCAAAAACAACACTGCTGCTGCTGCTAAATCGCTTCAGTTGTGTCCAACTGTGCGACCCCATAGACGGCAGCCCACCAGGCTCCCCCGTCCCTGGGATTCTCCAGGCAAGAACACTGGAGTGGGTTGCCATTTCCTTCTCCAGTGCATGAAAGTGAAAAGTGAAAGTGCAGTTGCTCAGTCATGTCCAACTCTTAGTGACCCCATGGACTGCAGCCTACCAGGCTCCTCCATCCATGGGATTTTCCAGGCAAGAGTACTGGAGTGGGGTGTCATTGCCTTCTCCGAAAAACAACACTATCTTTGTTTAATTATTCAATGTTTATAAGGACTAAATAGTTTTCAAAATATCATCAAAAATGTATCTTTTAAAGTAAATTACAGGTTTTTATAATGTTTGTATCTCAGAGACAGGACCAGGGTTGTATTTGGGCCATGATTTGATGAAGATCATAACTGACTCATGAAAAAAGTTGTAATGGGGCTTCTCTGCTTAAGTTTCAGTTCAGTTCAGTTCAGTTCAGTCGCTCAGTCTATGTTATACTAAAAAAAAAGAACACATGCATCAGATCATATTCCACACCAAAATGATAGCAGAACTTATTCTACATTTTTTTTTAAGTTGGCAAAAACGCTACAAGTGACCAGGCAAGAATGACTAAGGACAGAAGAGATTCAAAGCCCACTAACTGCTCACTGAATGAACTGCAGTCACAGAGGCATCACTTGGGAAGGAAGCGTTTTGATACGTAGAGTGGAAAATGTGCCTCAGAAGGAGCAGTCCCAAGACCTGGGTTCAAAACCCCACTCTGCTATTCACCTGCTGTGTGGTGGCTGGGGGGCTCAACTTACATCCTTGGTCCTTTATATTTTCAACTGTAAAAAAATAGGCTAGCCGTTCTAGTTCTGAGATTGTATGATTATCTGATTACCAAATTTACCTTATCTACTAATCACCATGGTACAAAACATTCAAAGATGACAACATTATTATCAACAAATTCTTTGATCAAATCAGTTGTTTTGTTTTGCTTTTTTTGGTCAAAAGAAACAGAAGGCACCTATGTTGAACATGTTTCATTTTCTGGCATAGTCACCAACTCTCTGGAAAGTAAATACTATCAGGACCCCTAAACTGAAGCTCAAAAGGACGCAGTATTTGCTTAAAGTATCATCAGGACCAAGACCATGTACCTATTTTTGCACTGCCACACCATTGAGATCCACTGTGTGAATTCAACCCTGTGAAGTCACACAGCTGGAATATACTTTTAAAAGCACCCTGTATACTTTGACTACAGGTCAGAACCTAATCAGGTATGATTGAGCAGCTGACAAAGTACAGGATATTTATAAAGCCCGTTCCTACACACATCAAAATGTTTTTAAATATTAAAAAGACACAGCTTTTAAACCAGTACAAAAACATTTTCATAGTCTAGTCTAAAAACAGAGTATTTAACCCAAGGTACTTATATATAAGAAAATATAAGTGGATTCCATATGCACATAAAACGGTGATGTAGTCCCAAGGCATGGGAGTCATTGGTGGTGTAACTATGGTGAGTATATTCCTAGCCATGTGTTCCAAAACTGATATAAACATAATCAGTGGGAAATTAAATTCTGATAGAGCCAAGAGTATTGCTTTGAAAAGCTTTTAAGCATTTATCTCTCCAATGATCTCATGGGGAGTTCAAGCTAGCTTTTCAAGCAATGACACTGTCCAAAGCTCTAAAAAGCAGATATTTATCACAGCATTCAATCTGTTGCAAGAATTTCTTGGCAGTTTGAGTCAGTATAAAGAAATAAAGTTTTCACGTTATCACAAATGGGGAAAGAAGCTGTTATCTTAAGTACTACCTCTCCTTACCCTTTAATTTAATTAAGATACTCTCTCGAGGTTATAATAATGACTTTTATTATTCTTTACACTAATAATATTTGTTTCCTACAAATATGAATGTAAATGTGTGAAAAAATAAAAATAACTTTTAAAAAATGACACTAGATGACCAATGCAAAATAGATGATCAACTTTATTAGTTTTGTTTTATATTTTCAGTTGTATTACTATCTCCCAAAGGAATGCTTCGGAGTCAACGGCACTGATAAGTTTGAAATACAAATGTATACTGCTCATAAATACATTATTTTCAAGTAATTCAGTATTTGATTCAAAATATTAATGTTTGAACTATTATATATAAGTGTTTGGCATTATGAGAATACAAAGCAATAAAATCTAGTTTTCATTCTTAAGGAGCTTTTAATCCATGAGTAGGTAGAGATAAAAATTTCATCTTCAGATGAAATTGAGACAAGATGATATTATGTGGGAACAGTAACACAACAGCAAAACTATCATCGTGAATGGACTTTGTCAATGAGATCTTGAACTGTCTAAAGTGGTTTAAATACCTTTATGAAATTTTGAATTATGTTTCTAGCCTCTATAAAGTATCAAATTGTAGTATTTTAAAATGAATGTCTAATGACCTCCTCCAGAGAAGACAATGGCACCCCACTCCAGTACTCTTGCCTGGAAAATCCCATGGATGGAGGAGCCTGCAGTCCATGGGGTCACGAAGAGTCGGACACGACTAAGCGATTCACTTTCACTTTTCACTTTCATGCATTGGAGAAGGAAAAGGCAACCCACTCCAGTGTTCTTGCCTGGAGAATCCCAGGGACGGGGGAGCCTGGTGGGCTGCTGTCTATGGGGTTGCACAGAGTTGGACATGACTGAAGCGACTTAGCAGCAGAGATAAAAGAATTACAAAATACACTGAAGTCCCCAGAGAATTGCAGAGCACTGTGACCGCTCAGAGAATGAAGGAAATCACAAGTATCAGGGAGTTTCATGCACATTGTCTTGGATCTGCACGTTCTGAGGATGAATTAGTTTTTCATAAGTGAGAAAAGGGAGGCTGGAAGGCCAAGTATGAGAAAAGACAACAGAATGACCACACTATGGCCCCAATGAGAAATGAATTCAGCATTCATGGGGAAGATGTAGGAGTAAGGAATACATGAAAGGCAGTATTGAAGGCAGCTTCAAATGCCAAGCCAATCATTTTAAACATAATCCAATCAGAAATGTTGCTTCACAAAGTTTTAAGCAGGGGGGTGACATAGAAATCCAATATTTAAAGAGTACTCTAATTGTAATGTGGGTAAAATACCCTGAAGTGGAAGGAAAGAGGATATTAGAAGACTTCTGAAAAACAGTCCAGGCAAGAAATAAAAACCTATACCTAGGGTCATGAAAGCTAATGGAGATAAAGATTCAGAAGACACTGAAAATGCAGCCTGAGCAACAGACAAGATGTGAAAATGAGTGAGAGGTTGTTCTAAGGTCTGGATAAAAAGGGAAACGGGCTCACACACAAGTATATTGAATCTAAGATGGAATTGTTCAGATGGAGTATCAGCTATCAGTTAGCTATGCATAGCTGTCAGATTAGGGCACCGATTCAGCTCAGGAGAAGAGGTCAGAGTCCACAGAAGTGAATCGTGGAGAAAGAGAGAACAATTTTCAAAGGCATCTTCTAAAAGAAAAGCAATTCACCCTCAAAGGACACCATTGGTTGTTTATGCTGTACACAGGAAAAGGTACACTTCTGAAACAAGGTGTTCTGAGAGAAAAACAAAAATTCTATTTCATTTTCTTAACAATTCTCAAAACCTAGACTACTTTGTTTTGATGAGACGTGTCATTTAAAATATTTATTGAGACACTATTAAATGAATAAGAAATTTGGAATACAAAAAAAAAATATTATCTGCCCTAAAGGGCTTTTAAAAATTTTTACATGTTTTTGTCTAGTTATAAAAATAATTAATGATAGCAAAAGAGACACAGATGTATAGAACAGTCTTTTGGACTCTGTGGGAGAGGGTGAGGGTGGGATGATATGGGAGAATGGCATTGAAACATGTAAATTATCACATGTGAAACGAATCGCCAGTCCAGGTTCGATGCATGATACAGGGTGCTCGGGGCTGGTGCACTGGGATGACCCAGAGGGATGGGCTGGGGAGGGAGGGAAAATGGGCTGGGGAAATGGTAGGGGGGTTCAGGATGGGGAACACATGTACACCCATGGCAGATTCATGTCAATGTATGGCAAAACCAATACAATATTGTAAAGTAAATAAATTTAAAAAAACAATAAAAATAATAAATGTTCATAGTGTTCTGTAAATAGCAAAAATCATAAAAGCCAAGTTTTTGAAATCCTGTGTCAGGAATTGTTGAACTGTACAAAATACTTTTTCAGCATCAGATAACATTTCTTATTCGATTTTTTTAGTACAGACAGCATATTGGTTTTATTATATTATACTAACAGGTGTCCTAATATTGAACCATCCTTGCATTCTCAGATTACATACTGCTTTTTATAGATTATTCTTTGAAAAAATACAATTTTATAGCATTTGTTTATATAATAATACATAGACAAACATGTGTAAATGTGTTCATGACTAGAGTCATTTATGTTTACAAACTGGAGTTTCTTTTGAGGCTATTATCTCTTTGTGTGCTCTCTGCCAATTTATGTATCTTTGAAATAGCTGTTCGTTGAAAATAGGATGGACTCATCAATAAGCTATAACAAACATATCAATAAATTTACCTATGTGAACCACTCTCAGGTCCCAGGCTCTTATGAGACTATGACTCACATGACCTGACTATTCAGCTATAGCTCAGAAATACCTCACTCAGGGAGAAGTGCATTGGCCATTCAATGAGCAATAAGACAGGGTTTATGAGATTGAACCAAAAGACATTAAGCTGCAGATAATCAGATGGTGATGAGAGCTAGAGCTATAAGGTCAGGTAGATATGGGTGGGTGGCTATTTTTCATCCATATGCTAATAAGCAAGCTAAGAAATCTTGTGTTCAGAAAAATAGACAAAGAACCGTATGAACCCTAGAACACATGATGAAGGAGATTTGCTTTCTAAGAACTTCACAGTTCCCCTGAAGTTCAGCCTCACATGTTACAACTGCTTTCTATGAGCGTATCCTAGATCCTGCCTAAAAATCCATTTTTTTCCTTTAGCCATTTCTTAGGATCAAACATCCCTAAGAAAAGATCAGGGACAGGAGCCTTTTAATTATTTCATGATATTTTTCAATGTTTTCCTTAGCTATTACTTTGCTCAGCTTTTCTAATTCCCCTAGTATCAATTTCAGTAATCTACATGTTTCCTTTAAAAATCTATTTTATTTATTTTCCAGATTTATTAACTTAAGGGCCTATTATGGGTTGTTAATTGATTGATAAGCTAATCACTCTGAACTAGAGGTAACTACACCTTCAAATAGATGTTCAAACCTTAAAACAAATGTGTGAGAGTAAAAATAATGGAAATGATTTCAAATTTTCAGAACAACTTTAATAGCCAATTAAGCATACACTGATTAAACTAGCTCTCAAGATTTAGTTTTTATATATTTTTCTAATAAAACTTTATAGTATAGAGCTGGGATCTATTAATGAAATATGAATAAAAATAAGTGAACTTATCATTATAATAATATTTCACCAACAAATACATTTTTAGACATTTAACTATAAAAGGCACTGAAAATGAAAGTCATTCAGTCGTGTCTGACTCTTTGCAACCCCATGGACTGTCCAGGGAATTCTCCAGGCAAGAATACTGGAGTGGGTAGCCTTTCCCTTCTCCAGGGAATGTTCTCAATCTAGGGATCAAAGCCAGCTCTCTCACATTGCAGGCAGATTCTTTACCAGCTGAGCCACAGAGGAAGCCCAAGAACACTGGAGTGGGTAGCTTATCTCTTCTCCAGGGGATCTTCCTGGCCCAGGAATCAAACCAGGGTCGTCCACATTGCAGGCGGATTCTTTACCAACTGAGTTATCAGGGAAGCCCTGTATAAGGCACTAGGCTTTAAAAATTTCAAGGTTGATGTTTTAAATTAGACCTGCAGCTAATAGAATATATTTGGGTCTAAAGAGTAAGTGAACACTCTAATAAAAGCATAATTATTATTAAAACTCATTTTCAAATGTTATAATAACCTTATCAGTTACATAGCATATGTGTATATGCGTGCTCAGCCATGTCCGATATTTTGCAACCCCATAGATTGTAGCCCATCAGGTTCTTCTGTCCATGGAATTTTCCAGGCGCGTACTGGAGTGGGTTGCTATTTCCTACTCCAGGGTATATTCCCAGCTCAGAGACTGAACCCACATCTCCTGCATTGGCAGACAGATTCTTTACCACTGTGCCACCTGGGAAGCCCAGTAAGACATAAAAGATTATCTTTATGTTATAATCCTTATTAACTAAGTCATCCCTAATTTCAGAAATAACTAGCTTTTTATTTTCTAGGGAGAAGTGAAACTTAATTAATTATAAGGTGATTAATCAGTCATCAATTTGACTAGATGTTTGATGAGTACAGATTGCTAAATGTCAGAATTCTAGAACTACACACCAGAATTTTGTTTATGGAGTTCCCAATTTTCAGTCCATACAACTGTGAAACAGAACTATACTGGAACAAATACAAAATAAGGAAGGGTAGAAAGAGTAGCAAATTATCACATTTAAGGTATAAAAACATTAAATACAGGAATATCTGTGGTCTTATTATGAAATCTTTTTTAAGCAACTCTGAATCAAACAGTGTTGAGGTAGGTTGCAATTTGAGGCAGGTTCAAGAAATTTCTATTTTATTTACTTCTGACTGCACATAGAGCTCCAGACTACCCACTCTTTAGCCACACGTCACTATGCAAAGTGTACCTCATCTCCAACTCAGAATTTGAGACAACTTGGATCTGGGAAAGACTGGGGGAAAAAAAAAAGGTAGCTATGCAAATTTAATATAAACAAATTTTGCAGGGAGACTGCTCGGTCAACATAGGAAAGTAAACTCCCTCTGAACCTTATGTAAAATGTTGAGCAGCAAACATGTCTATAGAAATCAATATGTTTTTCTGTCTCACACTGGCCTCTGCCATAATAATTCTCTTTTATTTTCAAGATACATCTTTGTGTAGATGCCAAGATCTTATGAATAATGTCTGAAGAAAAAAAATAAGAAAAAATATTTTTAACTCCATCTTCTTATAATCCGATATAACCAATTTAATGGCATTAAGAGCAAGGTGGTATTACAACTGAAGTTTAACATGACCACTGAGGAAGCAAGAACAAACATTCCCATTAAAATATTAATAAAATAATAGGGTCCAAAACTGTATATATGGGACATAGTGGCATAGTGGTTAAAATATAGGGGCTGGAAGAACACATTATTACCAGCTCTGTGAGACTGTCCAAATTATTTAACATCTCAGAGCCAAGCATTCCTCATAAGAAATATTGAAATAATAAAAGACTGCCTCCCTAGATGGGTTCTGTGAAAATTAAATAAGAGAATGTACGTAGAACACTTTAATCAGTGCACTTAAGTAAGTGTTTAATAAATGCTTAACGTTATTGTCATCCTCTCAAAATTGTTTTCACTTAACACTCTCATAATAAACAAAAGATTTTGGCATTTAAAAAAATTCCAGAAAGAAACTGACCAAAATATTAATATATTTCTGGGAATCAGTAGTAGGGTTCTTTTCTAAATGTTCTAAAACGAACATATTTTAAGTAAAATAAACTAAATCTTAAGTTATTTTAAATATTCAAAACTAAGAAAATATTTTGTAATAAGAGAAGGTATCCAACCTGGGTTTAGGTCATTGCTAGGAGACTAGTTTCCTATATTATCTGAGAAAATCAAATTTTTATGAGAAAATCATGCAGTGTATTAGCTGAGACTATGGGTTCTAGTCTCACTGCTGGCTATCTGGTAATCATTTTGGTAATTTTGGATGAGCCTATATGACCTCTGGAAGTCCTAATTCCCATCTTTGCAAAATGAAATAATAAAGTAGCTCATTCGAGTGTATTTTTTAAAATGTTTCTGTTTCAAATTTCATGTTTCTATAAACACAGGAATCAAGGCATCATGACTTTTGTTTAAAAATATTTTTGACACATAAAGCTTCTGTTATTAGAACTCTATGCTCCTGGAGCATTAATACATAGAATAAGATAAATTATCCAGAGGCAGACACAAGTACATACGATAAAGGGTGTTCCAGCAATTGGGAAAAAGGAAGATGCCTCAGTGAATAATGTCAGAACAACATGGGAAAATATTTAATTGGATCCACTCCTCATACCTCACACCAAGATAAATTCCAAATGAGATCTAAATGTACAAAATGAAAACATGGAAGAAAACAGCTGCGGCTTACTTTATAACCTGGAAGCAGTAAGTTATTCCTATCTCAAAATCCAGATCCAATGGGGAAAAGAATAACCACATAAAGATAAATTTGACTGCATAAAAATAAGTAATAATTAAAACTTATACTTAATAAAATATTGTAAGCAAATGGCAATAGGGAAAAAACTGTAATATATCATGCAGGAATAATAGCCTCAATTTATAAGGAACTTCTAAAAACTGAGAAGGAAAAGATCAATAGCCCAATTCAGACAAAACATGAACACACAGTTCATAGAAAAAGAAATGCAAATGGTCCTCAGCATAATAAAAATGTTTAACTTCATTAATGATATGAGAAGTACAAGTTAAGACAACATGAGATCCCATTTTTCACCTTTCAGATTAGCGAAAGCTCCAAAAGCTTACAACATACTCTGTTGATGGGAAAAACTAGCTCTTATACATTACTGTTGGGAACACACCAGTGGAGGTGGATTGGGCAGTTTCTATCAAAATCACATATGATTTACTCTTTGACCCATCAATTCCTCTTATAAAAATCAACCCCCCAAAGTAGCAGCAAGACCAACAGCAAAGGACTGGAAATAACTCAAATGTCCAACAACAAGGGACTGGTTAAATAAACTACAGCCACACAAGGGAGCTGTCAGATACATAAAGCAGATCCCCATATACTGCTATGGACTGCTTTCCAGGATACATGAATACAGAAAAAACACAGTACAGAAGACTGTGTACTGAATGTCATACAGGGAATATTATGTGCTATAAAAACATAGCAACTTACATATCGGGGGTGTCTAAGGTAGCTCAATGGTAAAGAATCTCCTGCCAATGCAGGAGAGGCAGGCTCGATGCCATAGGTTTGATCCCATGGGGTTAGGAAGATTCCCCTGGAGAAGGAAATGGCAACCCACTGCAGTATTCTTGCCTGAGAAATCCTATGGACAGAGGAATCTGGCGAGCTACAGTCCATGGGGTCACAAAAGAGTCGGACATGACTTCGTGCCTCAACAATAACTTACATATTTGAGAAGAAACAAGGAAAAGAGGAACCAAAACTGATCAGAAGAAAAAAATAAAATATTTATCAAGAAAGGGACCAACCAAGAAGGAAGAAATGGAGGAAAAAGTGAGATCTCTCCCAAAATACATCATTTCATAGTTTTGATTTTGGACAATCAAAGGTCCATCTAGTCAAGGCTATGGTTTTTCCAGTAGTTATGTATGGATATTAGAGTTGGACTATAAAGAAAGTTAAGCACCAAAGATTTGATGCTTTTGAACTATGGTGTTGGAGAAGACTCTTGAGAGTCCCTTGGACTGCAAGGAGATCCAACCAGTCCATCCTAAAGCAAATCAGTCCTGAATATTCATTAGAAGGACTGATGTTGAAGTTGAAACTCCAGTACTTCCGTCACCTGATGCAAAGAACTGACTCACTGGAAAAGACCCCGATGCTGGGAAAGATTGAAGGCGGGAGGAGAAGGGGAAAACAGAGGATGAGATGGTTGGATGGCATCACCAACTCAACGGACATGAGTTTGAGCAAACTCCAGGAGTTGGTGATGGACAGGGAGGCCTGGCATGCTCTAGTTCATGAGGTTGCAAAGAGTCAGGACATGACTGAGCAACTGAACTGAACTGAACTGAACTGATTTTGGAAAATCATGTAAACATGTTATATAACTGAAAATACAACCAAAACTTACAAAAAGCAACCTCCAAAATTTAAAACCAAACAGAAAAAAAAAAAAAAATAGGACCTAACTATGTGCCAAATTAACTAGCATAACCACACAGAAAAGAATTCTTTCTAATATTCTGACATGCTGCATTCAGTATACTTGGTATCGCTAACATTGTTATTTTGCCAATACTACATTTTCTTTCTTATAAACACATGTTTATTAGCCCTGTCCACTGAAAATGTTTAGAAGTAATGCTATGCATGCTTGCTCAGTCATGTCTGACTCTTTGCAACCCTACAGACTGTAGCAGACCAGGCTCCTCTGTCTGTGGGATTCTCCAGGCAAGAATACTGGAGTGGGTTGCCATTTCCTTCTCCAGGGGATCTTCCCCACCCAAGAATCAAACCCACATCTCCTGTGTCTCCTGCACTGGCAGGCTGATTCTAGCACTGCACCACCTGGAAAGCCCAGAAGTAATGACAACCCAGTAAAAATGGATGCCCAACTCTGGCGAGTATGGGTATCAAGATATTAAAAGACTATTTTCAATCTGTGATCATGAACAGACTGAGATAATCATCGAGAGAATGAATTTATGCCTTTCTCTAATTCAGGGAACAAATGTTGAGATTTTACCTAAACTGTTATGAGAATCCAGAATAGTGCTGATCTGTGGCAAATTTTTCAGGTTTAAGGTAAAATTAGAAAAATAAGAACAAATTCTCTCTCTCTCTTTTACACAAACACATACACACACACACACCTGTTATTCTCCATTTGCCTTAGGAGGAAAACCCTGAGCACTCCATCTCCTGGACTTGCTGGCAGGCTCTCTACTTGCAGAAGGCAGGGAAAGGAGGTCAGAGGTAGAGGAAGGGAGTGGTGGGGGTATTTCCTGCCCAACCCCTCATTCCTGCAGTGGTCTGTCTCTGGTACAAGCTTCATCCTCACAGCTATGATACCACGATTCCAGTTCTCCACAGGCTTTAGTCCAACATGCGGTCATGACTCTCTGAGTCTCTGGGCACCCATTCTGTTAACAACCTCAATAGCCCAGTAAATGTACTTACTATCAAGTGGGTTTACTGCTTTTTTCTGTACCCTGACCCACACCCACACCCACACACACAGAGTTATACCCATATATCCACATCTAAACATACATACATACTCTCCTATATTCTTATATCCACACACAACCACATATATACATACATATAAAATACATAAATATGAACATATGTGTCTATGTGAAGTAGGCAATAACCCTTACCACAATTTCATCTGAAAATGCACTTTTTTGGAAGGAAAAACAGAGTAAGTATTGGTCCTAAGTAATTACCAAGATTTTTTAAAAAAAAGAAAGAAAAATTGGCTCCAAATCAAATGTCTGGACACCTTATGACAAAGTATACACCAAAAACACAAAGAAGTACAAGGGTCAAGAGATAAGGTCGTGAACCTGAAGAGCCGACAGCCAGGAATGGCATCCCTGCTCTGCATCAGGCAGACTGTGACTCTGGGCCAACAAGCCAACATCTGGATGCCTTGCCAGCTCCTCTGTGACACAGGCACCCAGAGAAGGGCCCCACCCACCTCACAGGGTTGCTGGGAGGCTCCAAATGCACCAAGTGCTTCAGAGACACTAAAAGCACCAGAGGGATATAATGTATTTTGTTACACCAGGATGTGTACCGTGATGCATCAATAAATTCATAGAGTGTCACTTTATATCCCACCTTCCCCCCACCAAAAAGCAAAGTGATTCACTTAAGAGCACTCAAGCCAGAAACAAACCTTGACAGAACAATCTAGCCTATTCCTCCTAATCAGCGGGACCACAGCAAAACCATTCTGGACAGATGGGTATTTAGTTCTATTTTTAAAGACCTCCAGGGAAGGAGAGTCCACAAACTGCCTTAGCAGCTGACTCGCCAATGCACTGTAAGATAACATAAATACGAGGACAGCTGAGAAGGGTCTCCAGCATGCAGCCCAGCGTGTGTGTACTGAGCACTCACACACAGCTAAGGCGGATGCTGAAAACTGTAGCCATCCTCTGATTGCTTGTCCTCTTCTTTTTAATTATAATTGGTCCTTCAGCAAGCAAGTAAATTAAGTGCAAGGGAAAAAAAGAGAAGGCTTTGTGTTGATAAGAAAGATTCTGAATCGTATACAATAAAATGATCATACCAAACATGCCAAAATAGAACACTTCACACAGAAATAAGGGTGGAGTGGAGGAGACTGTTTTCCCTTCTGGCACATGGTAGCTCCTCAGTAAACATGGGTTAGGTGACCACAGCAAAGAAGTGTAAGCTGCCTCTCATTCATATTCATGAGGAAGTGTTTTCTGGATAGCTGTTTGCAAGTGACCACAATACAGCTGACTGAATGCTAAACAGTCGGTTAAAGCTGTCGCTCCATCCCCATGTTTCCACAGGGTTCCTAGCTGCTCTCAAAATCTGTTGTTTACCAACTCATAGGCAGCCAGACATAGCCCCAGGACACAGCAAGTCCTCGCAGCCAAAAAGCCAGTGGAAATAACAAGAGGGACAAAACCCCAGCCCCTAGTGTTAGTCGCTCAGTCTTGTCCGACTCTGTGACCCCATGGACACTAGCCAGCCAGGCTCCACTGTCCATGGAATTCTCCAGCAAGAATACTGGAGTGGGTTTCCATTACCTTTTCCAGGGGATCTTCCCGACCCAGGGATTGAGCCTGGGTCCCCCGCACCGCAGGCAGATTCTTTACTATCTGAGCCATCAGGGAAGCCCACTGGCCCTCTTTAATTCATCTGCATAGAGAGATGCCTCTTCTAATTCTGCACAGAAGCACTTCATACACTTTCAGGAAGATTTGCTTTGCCCCACCTCTAGGTCTCCGAGATCTGCAGACTTCTCTTTCAATAAAGAACAATCCTTGGAGACTGAAAACCAAATCTAACATCACTCCAAATCAATGACTGTCAGTGAGGGCGCTGCGGCCCCCAGAGGACATCTGGTAATGTCTACATTTTTTTATTGTTCTGATGATGGGGGTTCATATTAGCATTCAGTGGTTTGGGGGAGGGATGTTGCTAATTCTGTGTGATGCACAGGACAGTGGAGCCACAAAAAGAATTATCCCACCCAAGATGTCTACAGTACTCATGTCAAGAAGGCCAGTGCTAGACTAGAGCTTTTTCTGCAGTGTCTCTGAGGCCATGAAAGTTTTATCTATGAGTTTACAGTGACCAGCTTGCATCCACCCTTTAACTTACTGACCCAACAGATATTTGCTTTTTACTTGTTTGCCTGCCTGTCGTTCTCTACCAGGTATGCAAACAAGTAAAAAAAGCATTACCCTTCCTCTGAAAAACAGTACAAGACAGCTGGAGAAGAAAATGCAAAACATAAGGTATTTTGTTGGAAACAAACTAGCAAACAAAAACACTAGTAAGTATTCAAGCACATAACTGCATATAGTGTTGCTGTCATTTCTGATGTGCTGAGTGAGAATGTGGTCAGATAAGGTCTCCTGGAATAAGTCTAAAGTCCTCTTTTTTTTTATATAAAGGTAATAGACATTAAATTGAGAAAGAAAGAGGGAAATAATTTAGTTCAGCATGTTCTCTGGAACACTGTAGAGTTTTCCCCATAGAAAGAGATTATAAAGAGTAGTTCAGTTCCAGGTCAGTCCCGAAAAGCTTATTTAACCATAATCCAGCTGAGGTAATAAAACCAGAGGGGTCCTGGGGTACAAGAGCACTGAGTTTTGTGACTCAGAAGTGAGAAGGATACAGGGATTATCTGTCCCCCACTTCCCTAATTCCCCCTCCCACTGCCCCCTCCCCCACCAATTTTCCTAAGGGTAAGAGAGTAACACTAGAAATTTAACTAGTTCTCTTTTCTTATTTTAAAGGTAAAGAGCATAGAAATTCAAACTGTACTCAAAAACTTGTACATACACACAAAAAAAAATCCTCTCTCAAACCCAGGTCCCCAGCCTCCTTTCCCAGAGCCAAGCTACTGTTTATACAAATCTTCCAGAAACACTCTCGGCATATACTCACACACACAGATACATGCATAGGCAAGAATACCAGAGTGAGTAACCATTCCCTCCTTCAGGGGATCTTCCCACATTGCAGGCAGATTCTTTACTGTGTGACCCACCAGGGAAGCCCCTTATATGCCTATATAATCTTTCAAATTTATATACAGAAATGGAAGCATACTACACAGTCTGTTCATTTTCTTTTTAACCATACATTTTCTACCTCATTTCTTTAATGGCTACAGAATATTCCACATTGTGTCAGCATTAGGATGGCTCCTGGGAATATTTTGAAAAAGCAATTGTTTACCCTTCCTCTCTTACAATCCAGAACCCCAGATCCCAGGGTTTTCCTGTCCTCAGGGCAGAGCCGCCCAACGCTTCACTTCCTCTCTACTGACCAGATCCACGCTGTCCGCTCTCCCAAAGCGTCCAGCCTCCTAAGCAGGTACCTCTCTCCACCACGCACACCTCCCTCCTTCAGAGTGGTTGGCCTCACTCACCAACTTTATCGTGAAGAAAGCAACCTGATTCATACTAATTATTACATGTATTACTGACAAATCCTTAACTCTCACATTTAGAAAGGGAGATGTTTGCTAACTAACTTCTACACAATTACTATAATTCCAGGGAGGACAATAACAAAAAAAAAAATTTTTTTTAAGAAGCTAGAACAGAAGCTATCAAGGGCACACAATTTTGAGGTGGGGGTTACCATACTGACTGCTGACTCATGTCAAAGAATCTTGACAGAGTTTCCTCTAACTGATCCTAGTTTGGCCAGTTTCTTCTTTCTCTCTGGCTAAACATCTAATTATTATTCCAAAGTTCTAAGCTTTTTTAGAATACTCTTATTCAGTAGGCTGTCCGTGATCAGTAGGCAGTACTGCCTATTCAGTAGGCAGGTATGATCACTCACACCTGGGTAAAAACGGGTATTTATAACATAGGGACCCACCTTTCTGAGACTTGCCACCAGAAAATTGAGAAAGAGCAGAAAAAGAACACATTGTTTAGCTAAACTATTATACTTCTTATGAAATCCTATAGGCCATATACAAATACCAGTATCTCTTCATCAGATGCACAGCAACCTGCCCGAGTGGCTACTCTCATCTTGCTGCTACATAATAGACAGAAATAACTGCTCCTTTTTCACCAGGGGCAGAAGGGATGCAGACTCATTTCTGAAATTATACCCCTTTTGGAGAAAGACCCAAAGTAGATGCTGAAGTAATTTGGTAACATGGAACTCCAAGCATTGTTTATATTAAGAGCATTCTTTTGCTGTCCTTATGAAATTTGACGAATTTTTCAGAGGACTTAAACTTGTGATTTGATTATATGGAATTCTACTTCCTTAAGAGTCTCCTTTTATTTTTCCTTAGTTTTCTATTGCAAGCTTTGGCTCATAACAGTGAGCCAAATGCTCTGCCTATACACCTACATGGAAATCATCCATAGTTTGTCCCAAGGTTATGGAGTATCAGATATCATATTCTAGGGATTTCTATCCAATTCCATTCCCTAGAGACATTACTCAGGCTTCAAGAAAGCAATCTGTCTCTCGTTAGCTGAAGTAGCCAGGGAGATTTTCGTTGGATCCCCGTGAGCCAAGTGGGAACGTGGGTACAGCGTGCAATCTTACATTCAGGAAGGGCTTGCCACAGTGCTGCTGACTGTGCATCCAGCTGGGAGTTACGCTGAGTAAGCTTTGCTAACAGCACTCAGGAGGGCGGGAGAGAAGGATATACATGAAGAGAGGATCACAACCTGTGAACATTCCTGCCACAGCACAGGCTCTCAGCTAAGACCTAAAAACTCAAAGATAAAAGAGACAAAGGCCCCTCTCCCGAGACTGATGAATGGGAAAGATAAATACGTAAACAATTATGAGTGAATGGGAGCAGGAAGAAAAGTTAAAGATGTTGAAGATCTGAACTTGGCAGTGGCAGTGGGTTGAAAGAAGGGATGAGAGAGACAGGAAGGACGTGGAGAATCACTTCACCACGATTGAGGATGGCTCACAGGGGGTGATGGAAGAGAATCGGAGTTGAAGATGACTGAGGTTTCTGACTTCAGTGTCTAGATGTGCAACAATGACATTAAACAAGGCAGGGAATAAAAAAGAAGAGGAGGAATGGATAATGAGCTCAGTCTGAGATGCACTGACCTTCGGATGCCCATAGATCACCGTGGTAGATCATAACTTTAAATTTATATTAACTTTAAATTAGTCCTATAAAAAATAAATAACTCTTCTCTTCATGAGGATCCCTAATGAAAGCTTAACAATTTTCAGGACAAAAGGAGTGCATCATCAAACGTGGGGAAATGGACTAAGGGCACGCCAGCACCTGGTGAGAGCAGATCGAGTGCACAGAGCAAACAGTGGCCATCATTAGTAGTAAATAAGAAACACGAAAGAGCTGACTGGTAGTCCTCGAGTTCAAGGCCAGGGAGAGGCCTCACTGTAAACTGTATCCTCAGTTAAATCAAAACAAAGTCAGTTAACAGTACATTAAAACCATACCCGGAGACTCATAATTTCAACTGCTTGAGTCCAAAACCAAACTCTGTCCTTTAAGTGTCCATGTAAATATCCTTTGCTAGTATAAACATGAAATAACTCAAGAGAAAGAATGCACAAAATGACTTCCATGTGACGAACAGTCCCGGGCACAGCCTGCAGGCAGCCAGAGAGCCAGGGTTCAAATCCCAGTTCTACAGCCCTGAGACCTTAAGCAAGTAGCATCAACCCCCTGAGGCCACATTTCTTGAGCTGTGGTGAGATATGAACTGCTCTTAGGCATGACCAAGCATACACCTAAGAAATAAGCCTTTCTTACAGGCACAGCCCCAAAACAGTGCCACCCAACAGAAACATGACGTGAGTCTTACTTTAATTTTTCTAATAACTACTTTTTAAAAGAAACTTTTAAAAAATCAACTGAAATTAATTTAACAATATGGTTTAACTCTACATATCCAAATTAGCATCCTTTCAATATGTAAGCAATATACTTTGCTGTTAGCAAAGCTTGGTAGTTCCCACAGGCGAAAAAGGGCTTCCCGGCTGGCTCAGTGGTAAAGAATCCACCCACAATGCAGGAGCCACAGGAGATGCAGGTTCAATCCCTGGGTCGGGAAGATCCCCTGGAGGAGGGCGAGGCAACCCACCCCAGTATTCTTGCCTGGAGAATTCCCATGGGCAGAGGAGCCCGGTGGGTTGCCGTCCATGTGGTCACAAAGAGTCCAACATGACTGAAGCAACTTGGCACAGACATACAGGCAAAAAACAAACAAAAACAAAAGTGATACATACAACACAAATCTTTTCACCTTAAGTTAACCTCCACCTCCAGTCCCTCCCAGCAAAACTTCTTGAACAACTGGCCTCTATTCACTATTTCCAATTCATCACCTCCATTCCACTGAACTACCCTTGCCAAGGTCAGCAACTCCCTTGATGGTGCCAAATTTAATGAGCATTTCAACATTCTCCCCTTATTTGGCCATCTTAACAGGATTTGCCAGTTGACCTCCGACCTTTTAAAAAACTCTCTTCTTCTGGCCTCTGTTTCTCACTTACCTAATTTCCTGTCATCTCATGAGACCCATCCTGCCTTGTTCTCCCTCTCCTACCAGACTTCTAAAGGGTGGAGAGCTTGGTGCTTGGTTCTGGCTCCGCTTCTCACCTCTACACCTTCCTTCTGGGTGACCTCAGCCATTTTCCAAGGTTTGAAATACCATATGTACCATCCAAGGTTTGATGACTCTCTCAATGTATACCTCCTTCCTGCCCTGTCCCCTGAGTGTCATGATGTAGAGAGAAGAGCTTAATGGCTGCCTCCACTTGGATGCATATATCCAAATAGAATTTCTGCCTTCCACTTGTTCCTTCCCTAGTCTTCCTCATTTAAGTTAAATGGCCACACCATTCAATCATTTGTTAGAACTGAAATTCTGGAGACATCTTTGTTTTCTTCTCTGCTCCTTCATTCTCAACATCTCATCTTCAGTATGCGGCTGTAGGAGCCTTACTTCCAAAGCAAAACTTGAAACTGTCCTCTTTTCTTCATGTCTATTGCCACCAGCTTCCCTGACAGCTCAGTTGGTAAAGAATCCACCTGAAATGCAGGTGACCCTGGTTTGATTCCTGGGTCAGGAAGATCCACTGGAGAAGGGATAGGCTACCCACCCAAGTATTCTTGGGCTTCCCTTGTGGCTCAGCTGGTAAAGAATCTGCCTTCAATGAGGGAGACCTGGGTTCCATCCCTGGGTTGGGAAGATCCCCTGGAGAAAGGAAAGGCTACCCACTCCAGTATTCTGGCCTGGAGAATTCCATGGACCGTGTACACCATGGGGTTACAAAGAGATGGACATGAGTGACTTTCAATTCACTTCACTTGATTTCTGTTGTCACCAGCTTAGTGCAAACTACTATATCTTACCTATGCCCCATAATCATTCCCTGTGTTCATTCTTGGCCACACACAATCCATTTTTTCCATCCATAAGCCAAAGTAATCTTCTTGAAGATGTAAATCAAGTTGGGTCACACTCCTACTTTAAAACTTTCAACAGCTGCCACTATAGTCACAGTAAAGTCCCAACTCTTTATCATGGCCCTGCCTAGACACTCTTCCTCAATCCTATGCCGCTTCCCTCTTTGTTCTCTCTAGCCTTCTCTTCATGCCTGCAACATACCAAACTCCTTCCTACTGCAAAATTTTTACACTAGCTACTCCTGTCTTAAGCCTAAATAGACAGCCTCTCCTTAGAGGTTGACCAAGCAAATACTCACAAGGAAGACAAAATCTTCCTTGTAAATGGTTCCAAGCCTCCTCCAACACAGAGAAGAATATGTGATTTAGTCCCCAGATGCTATACTATAGGACTTTCCTAGAATGATTTAACTAGAAAATGTTCAAAGAGGTAATACTATATGCCTGTCAGAGATCTGGAACATTTTAACTAGCCATTTCTGCTATTCGAATAATGATAGCCTTGAACTCCACATATGAAGCACAGAAACAAAAATCCTCACCTTCATCCAGTTAATCATGGAAAAAAAGACTATCTGGGTTTCAAGAAAGGACAGTCTAACTCTGAGTAAGCAATTCCTTTCAAATTCACATCTAAGTCACTCATAGTTCTCTCAACCCCTTTTTTCCCATAGGAAAAAAAATTCATCCCCTGGCATTTCAGCTTAAAATAAGCTAAGTAAAATTTCACTGGGAAGATGTTGCTTAAGCATGACAAAGACACACCATCATTCTCAATCTCTTCCAAATAGCTGGTAGCTTTTAAATTCCTAGCCAATGAGATGCAAAAAAAGAAATCTCTCACACATCTTTAAACTACAAAACTGATATTTCAGAACCAACTCTGTTTATTCTTGTCCTACCATGAACTGCTCACATCGGGAGCTGGAAGTTTACCAACAAATAAGTTTATAAACCAAGAAAAACATTTTGCCAGTTGATCCTAATAATGAGAAAGAGCAGAATTAGAACTATAAAGAGACCAAAGAGATTCTTCCTCTAGATTAGCAAAGATACAGGGAAGGGGGTCTGTAGATTACCAGGCAGTAAGGTCTGTTAACCCTTGTGCTTCATGGCAGTCTCCTGGAAATGTTCAGGTCTCCTTGGGGAGACTCCTTAGTTTGCCTGATGAGGTTGAACCCCAGACACCAGGCTTTCCAGTGTGAGAAAGATTCCAGAAGTCAGACTCACCTGAGATAACATGGACAAGCATATCAACAATTACCATGTTGAACGTGAAATTGGAACCCTTCCTCTCCACCCAACCCCCCATCCATTCTTTAATCTTTTACATTCTCACATGCACCCTTAAAAAAAGTAAAGGAAGCCCTGTTCTGAGCCAAGTATTTCTTGGAGTCAATTTCAAGCTAAGATGAAGAAATAAATAACTAAGCAATAGACTATTTCTTACAAAAATTAGTTCATTACTCATAGTATTTTTTTGTACTGGCAATGTATGAGAATAAAAGCCCTTTGTGAAAACTGCTACATATTCTAAAATACATATTCTAGTCCCTAAAATATCACATTGTTAACAAGTCTTTAGACCTGTTACACACATCTATTAAATACCATTAAATAAAACCATTTCATTTGTCAGTATTAGTGCTTGTGCTATCTCTGTGCATGCCTTTTCCAGTAAAGGAAATTTTGTTAAAAGGACAAAAGTTGAAAACTGTAACCTCAGCAATCACTAACTTTGGGGCCTTATCCCCTGGTGCAAATGTTCATGCATATGCATATTTTTATCACATACTCAGACAGATGCCCTTGCATTGATTTGAATACGTGCATAAATATTAATGTGTACAAATGCTTGCATGTAGAAAACCCATTTATGAAATACCCAATTGCATAAATTAGGAACATTAGATACTAACTGTATTAACACTTCATAAAATACATGCACAAGTTTGAATGACCAAAAAAAAAAGGCACAATCCATTGGAAGAGGCTATATTCTCTCAATGTGTTTGCCGTTTCATAGCTGTAAACTAGGAACTTACACAAACTAGTTGAAGCCTTTAGGTTACTTATAATTCACTATTTGCACGCATCTCTTCTGGTCTGAAAGCTAAAGTTCTCTCAGAGTAAATTTATAAACTGTTACCCATGACCTCAAATGAACTGTCAATTTTTAAGGTCACCAAATGGACTCAGAAACTCTTTCATAAAGAAGATATCTCAAAAGTAATTTCACAAAACACCACCCTAAAAGCTTAGCTGTATACCATTACTTTATACATCTGATTCATCCTTAGAGGTGTCAGGTAAGTGTAAACTTTAAAAAGTACCCCCCCAATACACTATGCCCCACAGTTTAGTAAATCTGGATACAGCACCATTGGCAGTAGGCTACTGTCCTCCATCCAGCTTCCAATTTCAAATGGGGACAGGCTAAAATTCTTATCTGGGGGAGATGGGTGACTAGGAATTAACTTCCTTGTGACCATTTTGGACTTCTCAGTTCAATAAATGGTCAGTTGGGTATACTATGGATTTCATTTTATATTTGTACTTTCGGGAAAACACAGATTGACTTTAGACTATTTTTTCATTAACTTTGAAAAAAATCAAGTCTGTGTTTCATACTTGAACTTCTTAGATCCTCTTTATCATATTATTGCAAGATCTCACGAACCACTTTAGATTGGACATTAATCTCATCCATGACTGAGCCAGACCTAAGAGACAGGTCCACGGTTCTCACAAAGGCAAGAGAGAGAGTTTGCAAGCCAAAGTATCACTTCTTCTGTGGAGAGTGCTTAATTCTCCCTGAAACTCAAGTTCAGCTCTATGAGAACACGATGAGCACCTTAGAGCCTGAGAGGACACACAAAGCATTTGACACTTTTCTGTCTCTACTAGGAACTTTGCCAGCAAAGGTCCATCTAGTCAACGCTTTGGTTTTTCCAGTAGTCATGTGTGGATGTGAGAGTTGGAATATAAAGAAAGCTCAGTGCCGAAGAATTGATGCTTTCAAACTGTGGTGTTGGAGAAGACTCTTGAGAGTCCCTTGGACCACAAGGAGATCCAACCAGTCTATCCTAAAGCAAATCAGCCTTGAATATTCATTGGAAGGACGATGCTGAAGCTGAAATTCCAATACTTTGGCAACCTGATACAAAGAACTGACTCACTGGAAAAGATCCTGATGCTGGGAAAGATTGAAGGCGGAAGAAGAAGGGGACAACAGAGGATGAGATGGTTGATGGCATCACCGACTGAATGGACATGAGTTTGAGCAAACTCTGGGAGTTGGTGATGGACAGAGAGGCCTAGTGTGCTGAAGTCCATGGAGTCACAAAGAGTCAGACATGACTGAGCGCATGAACTGAACTGAACCAGAACAGATTCTTGATAAAAGGTTGTAGGGCTGAAACTGACCATAGCCACTAATACCCGTTTTTTGCCTCTCTCCTTGACATACCACTGCTCCATATTTCCAGCCTCCTGAAGTTAAATGAGTTCACAGGACTGAATTCTGGCCTGTGAAATATAGATGAGTGTGATATACACAACTGCCAGACCAAGCCCCTAACACCTTCCATGATCCACCGTGGTTCCTCTCTGATTGACTGCATGCCAGATGTAGCTCATCTATAGTGGGGAAGTCCAAGGTCCAGGCAAGAGCAGAAACACTAGATAGAAGGGGGCTGGATCACTGAATGACTCCATGGAGCAAAGTCCTTAAACACCACACCCCACCACCACCACCACTGCACTGGAGGAATAAACTTTATTATGCTCAGATTTGAGGACTGTCTATTTCAATGGTTCATCTACTCCAATTCATATAATATGCTACCATAGCACATTCAATATAGCTACCATTTCCTTAATAGGTAAATCTTTAAGCCATTGCAACATATCTCTTCTAGGAGCCAAATGGAAGGAGAGGAGATCAAGGAGTGTAGAAAAATAAACTTACATGCTGTGCACTGGCAAAGTAAAGTGTCACACAGCTTTATTTATTCATTAAAACATTTATTGGATGCTAACACATGCCAGGCACAATGTCTGGTGCTGAGGTTAAATATATGACAGGCCACATGCCCTGGGCTCAGGAACCACAGTCTAGCTGACTGGGAAGAAAGAAAATTAAATCAGTTCTTCCCCAAAGTGTGATAAATGCTATAAAAGTCACCTGAGGAAGGAGTGACAATCCCCTCTCAGATGTGGATTTTGTGTAATACACAACATGGGTATCCATAACACAGGTCATGAAACAGATCCATTTCTGGATGAAAAATAACAGAAATTTTGACTCTGCCACGACTATGTTAAGTATGACAAACATCAACCGTGAGCATACAAGTACTGCTGATATTAACTAACGCTGCCAATGATTCCTCATGTCTTTATCGAAGTCGCTAAGCACCGCAGGGGAAGAACAGAAATAACAGAACTGCAGGCGGCACCCTCCCTCCACCATCTCCACCCTCTCCACCCTCTCCAACCCCGCCACGAGCAAGCCCTCCACAGCAACCTGCCCTAAAATATCCATATCACCTGGACAAAGCCATGCACATTGACAGGTCTCCTCCTGCAGATCAAATACCGAATCTGGAATCTGTGCCTTCTGATGAAGCAGAAACAGGACTGAAGTGTTAGTTTCAACCCTTTTAAGTTAAAATACAGAATTCCAGCAGAAAGATGGGTTTTCTCCATCCTCCACCCACCTCCTCTATCCTTTCTAAAAGCAGGCATTTAAATAACCCTGATGTTTATCATAATGCTTGTGAGGGGAAGCCAAACATCATTAGGGATTTGTCTAAAAATCTTAGATTTCTGAGTCTAAACTGGGAAACAATTCATCTGCAAACTTATAACATGTGCTGTGCCGAGCTGCATTAATGAGAAGATCTTTTTTTTTTCACCTCAATACATGAGAATCATTAAATCAGGATGCACACGGTCAGTGAAAGGACCAACTTCTACCGCCATCCATGAAAATTCTACAATAGACATTAGTTCCCAGGAAAATTTTGCCATGTTGTTTAATGAAGACGTTTTATACAAAACTATGAGTGACCATAACCAAAATAATATTTTGAGGATGTCCAAACAAAATAAAAAGTGGTCATACATGGTAACAAATTTGAAGACTGGAGATACTGTTTCCACAAAAAACAAAACGAAGTGACTCTTTAAACATTTTCATGCCAAAATCTTTTCTCAATTTTCAGTTTATTTCACAATAATAACAAAACTATCAGTCACTGAGCACTATGCCAAGTGTTTTAATTACAAGAGCTAATATTTAATTCTCATAATAATCATGCAAGTTAAAGTATTTTTTAATTTCCACTTTACAGATGTGGAAACTTAGATACAGTGAAATAAATGAAGCAAAGACACTTTATGACTCTATTTGCTCGAGAAAAAGAGGTGATAAAAGAGATGTTGTCATTCGAACCCCAGTCTTTTCTGCCTCTAAAACCAACTCGTAAGGCCCAAAGTTCTGCTGAGGACAGAGCCTAGGAAATAGCAGGTAGTGATAAGGAAATACATATAGGAAGAATCCAAGCCCAGGTCGGCTTGTCTCGATGGTTCATGTCTTTCCTGGCCTGAGTCACATCGTTAATCATGTCTGTTCCCCACTTCACTTTACAGTTAGATCTGACCTGAGAGCAAGAATCAAGTGAGAGCTTAAATTTGATTGACAGCTTCTTCTCCAGTCTACAAACATTCCAAAAAGCAGAAAGCCAGCTGCCTCTCCCTTGGCACGGTCGCACTGAATCCAAATAAATAATGCAGTGTTTTCCGTGTTTTAATCTTCTTTAGGATTACTGTTCATTATCGCTTAATTTCTGTCTGTTCTAATTATTGACTATTCTGTCCTTCAAAATGACCTTGTCATCCAACATTGTTCAACAGACTTGAACATCCTCCCACCTTTTGAATAAGGTTAAGTTGCCTCTTTTTCAGGGCCAGAAACATCAGTTCATTTCAAATATTCCTCTTAACAAAACCATAAGGAAGAAGAAAATGGGATCTTTCATAAAACAGAGGATGTTTTGCCCAGTATTAATCCGCATTTCAAAATATAACATTTTGGGATCCTCAGGGATAATCACCGCCACTTGGTTTTCAATGTGTGATCTGCAGGGATTTCAGACAGCATCTGGCAGGTGCAGAGCAGCCCACTGATGTATGCCCAGCGTCCCCTCCTCTACATACACACATCTCCCTCTGACTCTCCCAAGCCAGACTACACTGCTTTCCTTGGGTTTCTCAATGACATTTTAATAAAATTATGAAAAAAACAAAAAAGGAAAGCCAACCGTCCCTCCATGTACCCCTCCCCACGAACCTGGTTTCACATTTTTATTCAACAGTGCCTTTCTTCTGTGTCATACAAAGGGCTTTTCCATCAGGCTTCCATCAGGCTCAAGTGTTATCATCTCCATTTGAGATGTACGAGAAAAGAAGTATAATGATTGAGATATAATGCTCTGCCGAAACAGGTCATTTTAAAAGCTGAAGGGGCCTTAAGACTTTATCATATAAACCACATATCGTAGGAAGTTATTTTTTGTTTCTTATCCATATATCTTGCTACAGTTCAAAACTAACTTCCTTCTTCCTTTGCTTTTAACTAGGATCAAGTTCTCCATTTCTTACACACATAAAAACTAAGTCATTCAAAACTATTCAACTACAAGTATTTTGTTCCTTTGCGTTCTGACCAGAGGAGCCAATGGTGAACAATCTCAGACAGATATCCTTAATAGGCTCCCAGGAAAGATTATTTCCAGACAGTGTCTTGAGGACAACAGGAACCCCAGGTCATCTCTTGGACCACCTATATGTACAACACAGTCATCTGTGCTGATTGATATCGATGAGTCCTGGCCTATTCAATGAGCAAGAGGCAGTTACGTTTTTGAGCTAAAGTGAGTGCACTCTGGTTTGTCATCTAGCATTTAGAAACAAAGCAAAAAAAGTTTAAACTTAACCTTTATTAAAGCATAATAAGTCTACCCCAATTGCAGACATTTTAGAAACAAATTTTCGCACCCTATTTGTATGGAACTAATGTAGCATCTGCAGGCAATGCTAAAGGCATACATATTTATCATGGGTTTACACTTTCAGACCTGCCAACCTGACATTGTGTCTGAGACTAGCCATCCAGGCTTGTATCACAGTTGGGGCGTGAACACACCGCCACCCTATTTACATACCATACAGACACCTGTGCTCAATGTTTGTCATTCAGTTCTAAATCCAAGCTACAAAACTGCTTACGTTCTTTGTCTTTTCTAATTGGCATAGTTTAAAAATACAGAGATACAAGAAATCAAAATTTTTCTGTCCTGCAAAAGCCAAGCCCTACAAATACTACAAACAAATCACCCCAGGCCTAACAACCAGACGTGATGGACTTCAGGATCCTATGGTGACACCTGCAGTGCCACCCCATGCATAAAAGGTCCAAGTTGACAACAGGATTAGATAGACCACTGCCAACATTTGGACAAATAATGACTCGAAAGTCTAGTGCCACTTGCTTACTAAAAACTGTCTTTTAGTTACTCCCCTAAGTCATCAGGATAAAATGAGTGTTTGCAGTTCCTCACACGCACGCACCATGCAGTTTCATTCTTGACTCCTTGTATACTTGGTCCCTTATGGGGGGAGTTTTCACCACTCACCACTCACTATCATCTCTTCCTTGCTTGTCTCTATCCTTATGCATTCTTTCAAACACACCTCATTCCAACTTCTTCTGTGACCACCACCATATCCCACTAGGGCTGGGTACCTGACTCTATAATACCCAAACCCTGAAACCTCCTCTCTTTCCTAACATGCTGACCTGGCTGTGTTGTATGATCTGGGCTGTGAGGGATACATGCTTAGACAGTATGTTCCCAGCACAGTGTCAAGCACAGAGCAGGCACCTTCAGAGGTAGGGAGAACAAGAAAGGTAAGCGCATCCTGAAACAGAAGAGGTCGTAATCAAGTGTCACATGAATGATACCACGCTCACGCTGTCTGGGATAATGCATAGGCTTCCTGTACCCCAGTGCAGAAAGGAATGTTTGAATGGGAGATGCCACTCATTGGGATAAAGCTCTGTATCCAGTGCTAACAAAGTTGGAACTTCTGTATGTGGTCCTAATATCAACACGTGGCCTCCAAAATGCCATTTAAGGATGAGTTGGCTGCTGAATTAACAAAAAGAAGCTCATGGGAATTCCCTGGCAGTCCAGTGGTAAAGACTTGGCGCTTTCACTGCTGGGGCCCGGGTTCAATCCCTGGTCAAAGAACTAAGGTCCCGAAAGTCACATGGTGTGATAAAAAAAAAGGCTCACATCTTTCACATCTGCTCTCCAGATAGAACACACAATCAACAAACTCAAAATTGTGTTGTAGAGGGAAAATACTGTATTTCTGAAGTCACACACACACACACACAAATAAATCCTGGAATCAAATCTCCACCCTGTTCTTTACAGGTTGTATGCATTTAGGAAATTTATTTATGCTCTCTGGGATTGTTTCATCCATGACATGATAATGACAGTTATTTCCAGGGATTGTTGCAAAAAACAAACAAAATAACAAGTGTGGAAGACTGCCTGGCACCGAGTGAGCCCTTCGTGAGCATCTGTCCCCACGTCCGTCCTGTGTTCAGGGAGGAGGCATCATCTGCCTACAAAGAGGGGTGCAGGGGTGCACAGAGTCGCAGTGAATGAAACTCTCATACGTGAGTTCTGAGCAGCTGAGTGAGAACAGACCTGCAGACTGCGTGTGCCTTAATGGTGCAAAAAGCCAGTCGGGTTTTTCTCTGAGACCTGTACTCTGCTCCCGTGCACAGGAATTGTGCCTTCATACCATCTTCTCATCATTTTGACGTGAAAAATCTGTGTTTTCAAGACGTGGTGGGCCTTGCGTCGCTGGTAGCTAGTCAGGGGGGATGAGCATAAACCTAAGGGAACAAAGGGGCCTTCAAAGGGTTCCAAAACGCTCTCTTCCATAAGCTGGGGTACTAAGTATATGAATGCCCATTTTATTATAGTAATTATTTAAACTGTACATAAGTGTCCATAGACAATTTTCTTTATGTAATAGATTTTACAATTTAAAAGTGAGTGTCAACCTAATACTCGGAGACTGGAATCTGTGTCCTAGGCATGGAAATCCTGATGGTATTTACTAAGGATAACACATTAATATTTTGTGAACTTGAACTGATGGATTTTATCTGAGCTACTGATGATATTTTAGAGGAATTACAGATTAATAATTAGGAGTCCTTTTTAAAATGCACTTCAAGAGGGAGGGAAAGATGGCGGAGGAATAGGACGGGAAGATCACGTTCTCCCTCACAAATTCCTCAAAAGAACATTTCAACGCCGAGCGAACTCCACAAAACAACTTCGGTAGGCTGGCAGAGGACATCAGGCAACCAGAAAAGCAGACCATTGTCTTCAAAATCAGGTAGGAAAAAATATAAAAGACGAAAAAGGAGACAAAGGAGGTGGGGAGGGAGCTCCGTCCCGGGAAGGGAAGCCCGTCCCGGGAAGGGAATTTTAAGAAGAGAGGTTTCCAAACACCAGGAAACACTCTCCCTGCCGAGTCTGTGGCGAGCCTTGGAAACACAGAGGCAACATAACAGGAAGGAAAAATAGATAAATAATTAAAACCAAGAGATTACAAGCCCACCAGTAACTCCCCCAGCGGAAAAGCAGCACAGCCGCCTGCATCCGCCATTGGGAAGTGGGGGCAGGGCAGGGACGCGCGGGAGGCGCGGGCTGCAGAGCTTTGTAAGAATCGGGCACGAACGCCCCACGCTCCACCAGAACGATCTAACTTGGGCTAGCAAACCAGACTGTGGGATAGCTACCACGCGAAAAGCTCGAACATAAGACACCGCCAGGATCCAGCACAGAACAAAGGACGGAATGGAAAAGCCGGCTGCAGACCATTCCCCGCCGGGGACAGGCAGCCAGAGCCGTAAGGACTGGAAAGGGGCAACTGCAGACCCGGAGAGACTTTACTTACCTAACTGCAAGCAGGCTCCTTTGCTAAGACTTCTGGGGGTGCTGGACAGTCACAGTCTGCCTCACGGGGTGCGCCAGCGGTCCACCCAGAGAGCTGAGCGGCAGCGGCGGAAAAGGTGACAAGCCGCGGCAATTGCGCTCGCCAAACTCCTGAGCTACTCGGACCTGGGAAGGGCACAAAGCGCAGTCCCAGCCACATTTGTGCCTCTGAGGGCTGCCTGAGGGCCGAACCTGAGCGGCTTGGACCGGGGAAGTGCACGCAGCCTAGGGCCGGCCCCAGACGGTTCCCGGCTGAGCATCGTAGAGCCGGAGCGGTTTGTGCGCCGCGAGGAAGGACAGGTCAAGCGGGGCAGAGATACTGTGTACACACAACAGTGCTATTTGTTTGCAGCATCCCCCCTCCCCACAGCGCGACTGAACTAATGAGCCTAAAAACCAGCAAACAGAAGAAGTTAAACAGAGGGAACCACCTTGGAAGTGAGCCCACACGGCCCATAACATCTGAGAAGAGCCAGATATATTTTTAATTTTTTAATATTTTTAAAATCATTCTTTTTTTTTTGCCTTTTGCATTTTTTTCTTTTTTTTCCGAGCTTTTTTTTAATTGTTAAATCTTCTATTTCTCCTCTAATTTTTATTTCTATAACCTAGTATTACTATTTTTTTTAAAAAAAGACTTTTTTTTTTTTTAAGGCAAACACCATATATACTCTTTGGATGGTTGTTGGTGTTTTGTTTTGTTTTTTTTGTTTGTTTGTTTGTTTTTTAATAATTCTTTTTTTTTCTTTCTTCCTTTTTCCTTCTGCTTTTCTTTAATATTGTATCTTTGAAAATCCAACCTCTACTCCAGATTTTTAATCTTTGTTGTCAATTTTGTACATTTAAAAACCCAAACTTCACTACCCAAGTTTACCTGAGAGCAAGATTACTGGCTTGTCCACTCTCTCCTCCTCTGGCCTCTCCTTTTTCTCCACCAGGTGGCCTCTGTCTCTTTTCTCCCCATCTCTTCTCTATCCAACTCTGTGAATCTCTGTGTGTTCCAGACGGTAGAGAACACCTAAGGAACTGGTTACTGGCAGGATTTGTCTCTCTCCTACTCATTCCTCTCTCTTATCCTCCTGGTCACCTCTGTCTACTTCCTCCCTCTCCTCTTCCCCGTATAACTCTGTAAATACCTCTGAGCGGTCCAGACTATAGAGCGCACATAAGGAAGTGACTACTGGCTAGCTTGCTCTCTCCTCTCTTGATCTCACCGCATCTCATTCCAGTTACCTCTAATTACCCCCTCCATCTTCTCTTCTCCTTGTAACTCAGTGAACCTCTCTGAGTGTCCCTCAAGGTGGAGAAACTTTTCATCTTTAACCTAGATGTTTTATCATCGGTGCTGTATAGATGGAGAAGTCTAGAGCCTACTGTGAAAATAAAACTGAAAACCAGAAGCAGGAAGCTTAAACCCAAAGCCTGAAAACATTAGAGAACTCTTGAATTCAGGGAACATTAAGCAATAGGAGCTCATCAAAAGCCTTCATACCTACACTGAAACCAAGCTCCACCCAAGGGCCAACAAGTTCCAAAACAAGACATACCACGCAAATTCTCCAGCAACACAGGAACACTCCCCTGAGCCTCAATATACAGGCAGCTCAAAATTATCCCAATACCTTTGATGTCTCATAACCCATTACGGGTCACTCCACTGCACTCCAGAGAGAAGAAACCCAGCTCCACCCACCAAAACTCCAACACAAGCCTCCCTAACCAGGAAACCTTGACAAACCACTGATAGAACCCCACCCAAAGTGAGGAAGCTCCATAATAAAGAGAACTCCACAAATTATCAGAATATAAAAGGCCACGCCAAACGCAGCAATATAACCAAGATGAAGAGACAGAGGAATACTCAGCAGGTAAAGGAACAGGAGAGTTGCCCACCAAATCAAACAAAAGAGGAAGAAGTAGGGAATCTACCGGAGAAGGAATTCCGAATATTGATAGTGAAAATGATCCAAAATCTTGAAATCAAAATGGAAACACAGATAAATAGCCTAGAGACAAGGATTGAGAAGATGCAAGAAAGGTTTAACAAGGACCTAGAAGAAATAAAAAGAGTCAAAATATAATGAATAACACAATAAATGAGATCAGAAACACTCTGGAGGCAACAAATAGCAGAATAACAGAGGCAGAAGATAGGATTAGTGAAATAGAAGATAGAATGGTAGAAATAAATGAATCAGAGAGGAAACAAGAAAAACGAATTAAAAGAAACGAGGACAATCTCAGAGACCTCCAGGACAATATGAAACGCTCCAACATTCGAATTATAGGAGTCCCAGAAGAAGAAGACAGAAAGAAAGATCATGAGAAAATCCTTGAGGAGATAATAGTTGAAAACTTCCCTAAAATGGGGAAGGAAATAATCACCCAAGTCCAAGAAACACAGAGAGTCCCAAATAGGATAAACCCAAGGCGAAACACCCCAAGACACATATTAATCAAATTAACAAAGATCAAACACAAAGAACAAATATTAAAAGCAGCAAGGGAAAAACAACAAATAACACACAAGGGGATTCCCATAAGGATAACAGCTGATCTGTCAATAGAAACTCTCCAGGCCAGGAGGGAATGGCAAGACATACTTAAAGTGATGAAAGACAATAACCTACAGCCCAGATTACTGTACCCAGCAAGGATCTCATTCAAATACGAAGGAGAAATCAAAAGCTTTACAGACAAGCAAAAGCTGAGAGAATTCAGCACCACCAAACCAGCTCTCCAACAAATTCTAAAGGATATCCTCTAGACAGGAAACACGAAAGGGTGTATAAACCCGAACCCAAAACAATAAAGTAAATGGCAACGGGATCATACTTATCAATAATTACCTTAAACGTAAATGGGTTGAACGCCCCAACCAAAAAGACAAAGACTGGCCGAATGGATACAAAAACAAGACCCCTCTATATGCTGCTTACAAGAGACCCACCTCAAAACAAGGGACACATACAGACTGAAAGTGAAGGGCTGGAAAAAGATATACCACGCGAATAGAGACCAAAAGAAAGCAGGAGTGGCAATACTCATATCCGATAAAATAGACTTTAAAACAAAGGCTGTGAAAAGAGACAAAGAAGGCCACTACATAATGATCAAAGGAACAATCCAAGAAGAAGATATAACAATTATAAATATATATGCACCCAATATAGGAGCACCACAATATGTAAGACAAATGCTAACAAGTATGAAAGGGGAAATCAACAATAACACAATAATAGTGGGAGACTTTAATACCCCACTCACACCTATGGACAGATCAACTAAACAGAAAATTAACAAAGAAACGCAAACTTTAAATGATACATTGGATCAGTTAGACCTAATTGATATCTATAGGACATTTCACCCCAAAACAACGAATTTCACCTTTTTTCAAGTGCTCATGGAACCTTCTCCAGGATAGATCACATCCTGGGCCATAAATCTAAACTTGATAAATTCAAAAAATCGAAATCATTCCAAGCATCTTTTCTGACCATAATGCATTAAGATTAGATCTCAATTACAGGAGAAAAACTATTAAAAATTCCAACATATGGAGGTTGAACAACACACTTCTGAATAACCAACAAATCACAGAAGAAATCAAAAAGAAATCAAAATATGCATAGAAACTAATGAAAATGAAAACACAACAACCCAAAACCTGTGGGACACTATAAAAGCAGTGCTAAGAGGAAAGTTCATAGCAATACAGGCATACCTCAAGAAACAAGAAAAAGTCAAATAAATAACCTAACTCTACAACTAAAGCAACTAGAAAAGGAAGAGTTGGAGAACCCCAGAGTGAGTAGAAGGAAAGAAATCTTAAAAATTAGGGCAGAAATAAATGCAAAAGAAACAAAAGAGACCATAGCAAAAATCAACAAAGCCAAAAGCTGGTTCTTTGAAAGGATAAATAAAATTGACAAACCATTAGCCAGACTCATCAAGAAGCAAAGAGAGAAAAATCAAATCAATAAAATTAGAAATGAAAATGGAGAGATCACAACAGACAACACAGAAATATAAAGGATCATAAGAGACTACTATCAGCAGTTGTATGCCAATAAAATGGACAACGTGGAAGAAATGGACAAATTCTTAGAAAAGTACAATTTTCCAAAACTGAACCAGGAAGAAATCGAAAATCTTAACAGACCCATCACAAGCACGGAAATTGATACTGTAATCAGAAATCTTCCAGCAAACAAAAGCCCAGGTCCAGATGGCTTCACAGCTGAATTCTACCAAAAATTTCGAGAAGAGCTAACACCTATCCTACTCAAACTCTTCCAGAAAATTGCAGAGGAAGGTAAACTTCCAAACTCATTCTATGAGGCCACCATCACCCTAATACCAAAACCTGACAAAGATGTCACAAAAAAAGAAAACTACAGGCCAATATCTCTGATGAACATAGATGCAAAAATCCTCAACAAAATTCTAGCAATCAGAATCCAACAACACATTAAAAAGATCATACACCATGACCAAGTGGGCTTTATCCCAGGGATGCAAGGATTCTTCAATATCCGCAAATCAATCAATGTAATTCACCACATTAACAAATTGAAAAATAAAAACCATATGATTATCTCAATAGATGCAGAGAAGGCCTTTGACAAAATTCAACATCCATTTATGATAAAAACTCTCCAGAAAGCAGGAATAGAAGGAACATACCTCAACATAATAAAAGCTATCTATGACAAACCCACAGCAAACATTATCCTCAATGGTGAAAAATTGAAAGCATTTCCCCTAAAGTCAGGAACAAGACAAGGGTGTCCACTTTCACCGCTACTATTCAACATAGTTCTGGAAGTTTTGGCCACAGCAATCAGAGCAGAAAAAGAAATAAAAGGAATCCAAATCGGAAAAGAAGAAGTAAAACTCTCACTGTTTGCAGATGACATGATCCTCTACATGGAAAACCCTAAAGACTCCACCAGAAAATTACTAGAGATCATCAATGAATATAGTAAAGTTGCAGGATATAAAATCAACACACAGAAATCCCTTGCATTCCTATACACGAATAATGAGAAAGTAGAAAAGAAATTAAGGAAACAATTCCATTCACCATTGCAACGAAAAGAATAAAATACTTAGGAATATATCTACCTAAAGAAACTAAAGACCTATATATAGAAAACTATAAAAAAAAATAAAAAATAAAAAAATAAAATGCACTTCAAAAGTCTATTTCTAAATGACTGCAAATTTCAACCATGCTCACCAATGTAACTCAGAGTCATGCATCCTAAGTAAAGGGCAAAATAGACTAGAGGTCAAGAGACCTTGGTTTGAGCCTCAGTTATTTTTCTGACAGTGTGAGAGGACTGCAACTTAACTTTCAAAGCATTTAGAAAACACAAACTCAAGGTGCGGTGGTACTCTGACACCCTCATCTGAAGTAAGTGCAAAGTATTGGCTACTTTGTGAAGACAGGCTAAAAGCTGCCAAACTGATACTGCTCCCCTCTTGTGCCTTTTCTCTGGACGATTTTTTTTCTTTTAGGCTGTCACAGGGCATGAGGGATCTTAGTTCCCCAACCAGGGATTGAACCCATGGTCCCCACAGTGGAAGCCTCGAGTCAACCACTGGACTGCCAGTGAAGCGCCTCTCAGGACATTTTTTAGCCCCCCAGTTAGTTTCTGGTGTGCTTATGGTGGCAAATTATAAAATAATAACTAGCTATTTAATTTCAAAGATGTTATTGTAATAATTGCAGTGATGATCTAAGGAGCAATCTTTAAAAGTAAACACAGCACTCACCAGGTTAAGTGTCTTACAGCTGTGTCATGCTTTGGTATTTACAAATCATAGTCACAGACATTTGTACTGAGAAATCACACACACACACATGCACACACAGGAGGTGTCAGGAGACAAGTGGGTACTAATGCAGGAAGCAGATGGAAGGACTGTCTCATGAGCAGACAGAGTACATGCTTCATAAACATAAGTGAGGTGAGGGCCCCCTCAAAAAACAGAAAAGAGTTTGATAAAGTTATCCAGAAGTCTGCAATCAGAAAAATCTAACAAACCACTCATCATTTTCAGGTTATCTGTATGTTCTGTGCTTTAGAGTTAGCATTGTTAGTGCTGACTTTTTAATATATCTCATTTAAGGGAAAGCACCATGTAAAGAACCCTCCTGCTAATGCAGGAGACGTAAGAGACGTGGGTTCAATCGGTCAGGAAGATCGCGTAGGGGAGGAAATGGCAACCCACTTCAGTATTCTCCTAGAGAAGCCCATGAACAGGGGAGCCTGGCAGGCTCAAGTCCATGGGGTTGCAAAGAGTTGGACATGACTGAAGCCACTTAGCATACGCGCATGTATGCACCATAATCTTTATAGAATTTAGACATTTATTTCAAAGTTTATCATCATCTAGGCCTAGAAGCAGAAATAGTCATGGAAGAGAGGTTGGAAGCAGTGCAAATAATTTTAGCCATCTGTCCTGCCTTGTACTAAATACTTCATAGTTTTCTGACCAGTAATATAAAACCTATGATCAGAATGCAATAGGTTAGTCAGTTTACTCTAAATAACTCAGTGGTATGGCTCATCTAATTACATAAGCGACATTAAATTATTTAAGTATAAAAACTGATTTTCCTTCTTAATAAATAATGACCTACCCTTCACAGTACTTACCAATTTAACACATCAAATGCCTTATTTGGTGAAACATAAATGTGAAATAAAGTTATGAAAACATTTACAGTAAATGCCCAGGGGTGGATTGGAGCAACTTTGGGAGAAAATGAGGGAAATAAATGGTTAACTGCCAGGATACACATTCATGCTGGAAGACACAAAAAGGTTCACAGCAGTTGTTAAATTCATTTAGAGAAACTCACTTTATTTTTCCAACAGAGCTCTCACCAGCTAATCTGTATTACAACCTGCAGGAGTCTTAATATTCTCAGCAGGATCAAGATTGAGGCCACACTGATTCAGCTATTTAATCTTGCAAGAGAACAATATTTGGCAGGAAAAGACCCCACAGCACTGAGGGGACTTCCCAGAGGTTCGTTGTCAGCACAGACTGGGCCAAGAACACCAAAGGTGGAAACCAAATAGCATCAACCGATGCTGAGCCATTCCTCTCAGCAGCTCTCTATCACACCCATACGTGCACTCTACATACGTGTGCTAACTGACACATTACATGTGTATATATGGGTCTTTCAGATCCATGTATGTTTTTAAAATCAAAATGTTTTCTCAATATTTTGGACTTGAGTGTGAAGATTTTCTAAATCAAAACTGTAGCTACAGAGGTTGGGAGTAGGAAAGAGATGAAAAAAACGGCTATAGTGTTACTTTCAAAACCCTTCAACCAGCAGATGAAAACCATCCTCTGGTGTTTACTTACCAATGTATGGCAAACTACATTTATAACCTCTAAAATGATACAATGTATAAAGTTACATTTTGCAATAAAAATTAAAATAATCAATGAATTCTAATGAATATAGATTCTATTTTTAATGAATAGAGATTATTCATTACAATATTGTTTGTTCATAATATTGTTCCGTTGTTCATAACAAGCATATTTCCCCTATTTTTTATTATCTAATAAGTGTCTGTTACACTCTCTTTAAAGTCCAACACTGAAGTGTGACACCTTCTAATTACAGTATTTTGACTTCATATTTGGAAATAGTATTTTCTATTTAATAATATTCCAAAGTATTCTTGGACTGTTTTTGTTTAAATAAATTGAATTAAAAATTAAAAAAAACTTTGATGGTCAGAAAAATTACAAATGAACAAATAAATAAATATTCACTCACACACATACACACACACACACAAAAAAAGCCTTCAACTTCTTAAGCACTGAAAACCAAAACAGAGCATATATCTGAACTTAGAAATGTATGCAAATATTTATGTGTTCATCTCTTAAGCCATCCTGAAATTAAAAAGTTGATCAATACTCTTCAATAAATGAGCATTTTTTTACATTTTATATATAATACTACGGTTTGATTGATTTTGTTCGATATTTTCTAGAAGCCCATACTGACAGCCAAACAGGGGACAGGAAAAACAAACACAGGAGACATAAAACTTAGAAACAAGATTGATAGCACCTACTTTACAAATGACCTGTATGAATCACTGTTCAAGAAAATGATTCCATAAACTTCTTCAAAAACTATTTTCAAATAGTGATGGTAAGGGTTCAATTCCTTTACCTCCAAAACCTGGTTAGTTATCCCTCTGATATTAACACATTTCAGTTCAGTTCAGTCGCTCAGTCATGTCCAACTCTGCGACCCCATGAATCGCAGCACGCCAGGCCTCCCTGTCCATCACCAACTCCCGGAGTTCACTCAGACTCACGTCCATCAAGTCAGTGATGCCATCCAGCCATCTCATCCTCTGTTGTTCCCTTCTCCTCCTGCCCCCAATCCCTCCTAGCATCACAGTCTTTTCCAACGTGTCAACTCTTCGCATCAGGTGGCCAAAGTACTGGAGTTTCAGCTTCAGCATCATTCCTTCCAAAAAACACCCAGGGTTGATCTCCTTCAGAATGGACAGGTTGGATCTCCTTGCCGTCCAAGGGACTCTCAAGAGTCTTCTCCAACACCACAGTTCAAAAGCATCAATTCTTCGGCACTCAGCCTTCTTCACAGTCCAACTCTCACATCCACACATGACCACAGGAAAAACCATACCCTTGACTAGATGGACCTTAGTCGGCAAAGTAATGTCTCTGCTTTTGAATATACTATCTAGGTTGGTCACAACTTTTCTTCCAAGGAGTAAGCGTCTTTTAATTTCATGGCTGCAATCACCATCTGCAGTGATTTTGGAGCCCCAAAAAATAAAGTCTGACACTGTTTCTACTGTTTCCCCATCTATTTCCCATGAAGTGATGGGACCGGATGCCATGATCTTCATTTTCTGAATGCTGAGCTTTAAGCCAACTTTTTCACTCTCCTCTTTCACTTTCATCAAGAGGCTTTTTAGTTCCTCTTCACTTTCTGCCATAAGGGTGGTGTCATCTGCATATCTGAGGTTACTGATAGTTCTACCAGCAATCTTCATTCCAGCTTGTGTTTCTTCCAACCCAGATTTTCTCATGATGCATTCTGCATATAAGTTAAATAAGCAGGGTGACAGTATACAGGCTTGACATACTCCTTTTCCTATTTGGAACCAGTCTGTTGTTCCATGTCCAGTTCTAACTGTTGCTTCCTGACCTGCATACAGATTTCTCAAGAGGCAGGTCAGGTGGTCTGTATTCCCATCTCTTTCAGAATTTTCCACAGTTGATTGTGATCCACACAGTCAAAGGCTTTGGCATAGTCAATAAAGCAGAAATAGATGTTTTTCTGGAACTCTCTTGCTTTTTCCATGATCCAGCGGATGTTGGTGATTTGATCTCTGGTTCCTCTGCCTTTTCTAAAACCAGCTTGAACATCAGGAAGTTCACGGTTCACATATTGCTGAAGCCTAACTTGGAGAATTTTGAGCATTACTTTACTAGCGTGTGAGATGAGTGCAATTGTGCAGTAGTTTGAGCATTCTTTGGCATTGCCTTTCTTTAGGATTGGAATGAAAACTGACCTTTTCCAGTCCTGTGGCCACTGCTGAGTTTTCTAAATTTGCTGGCATATTGAGTGCAGCACTTTCACAGCATCATCTTTCAGGATTTGAAACAGCTCAACTAGAATTCCATCACCTCCACTAGCTTTGTTCATAGTGATGCTTTCTAAGGCCCACTTGACTTCACATTCTAGGATGTCTGGCTCTAGATGAGTGATCACACCATCATGATTATCTGGGTCGTGAAGATCATTTTTGTACAGTTCTTCTGTGTATTCTTGCCACCTCTTCTTAATATCTTCTGCTTCTGTTAGGTCCAGACCACTTCTGTCCTTTATTGAGCCCATCTTTGCATGAAATGTTCCCTTGGTATTTCTAATTTTCTTGAAGAGATCTCTAGTCTCTCCCATTCTGTTCTTTTCCTCTATTTCTTTGCATTGATCTCTGAAGAAGGCTTTCTTATCTCTCCTTGCTATTCTTTGGAACTCTGCATTCAGACACACTATCTGCATTAACATACTATCACGTACTTTATCACTGTGCTGCAAACATGTGGTCACCTTTTATAGGGAGGGTGGACAAGCTCCATGAAGTCAAGGGTCATATCTGTTTTATTCCTCATATATTCCCACCTCCTGGCAAAAGTACCTGGCACATATTAAGAGTAAACACTCAAAATGTGTGTTAAGTCAGCAATTGTTTGAAATTGGTTTCCTTTGTAGTATCTGGAGGGTGAAGGGATCTATATGTACACATCTGAAATCTGCACATTTGAAAATACAATACTACTCTTTCAACAATCTACATTTCAGTGATAGTGTCTCTTTCTGCACCCTCACAAGTAGATTCTGGGTGTTTATAACCTTAGATTCATTCCTTTCTCCTTTTGCTCATCTTCTCCCTCATTTAGGACTTTACATTGCATTAAGGCTCTCCTTCATGAAAGCGTTTCCCAAACACTTCACACATTCTAGCATGGAGCATAAATGCATGCAAAAAGTAGTTTCTCATTTTTTCTGCAAGCTACAGGGCCGGGTGCAATATGATGTTCACAGCAAATGTTTAATGTCTAACAAACACATGTGCAGGTAAGGGAACAGTGAAGGGAGCTTCTACTTCTATCTTATTCTTTATAATCAAGGTATTGTGTTCTGGAGGATTCAAACATGAACAGGAAACGCTGCTTGCCCTCAAAAGACCTATAATAACTACAGATCAAAAGTAAATATTTAAATCACTTTTGGGGGGGAAATAAATTCTATCAAAAATAAGAAGTGTTAAGTACAGAATGATATTTTAAGTTTTTTTCCTTTATTCTTCCTTCTAAATCTATATCCTTTTTCACAGTTTACAAAACACTGGCAAATCCCAACTCTTTCATAATTCCAAAAGTGAAATGATCAAAAGGCTTAATTCAAACAAATTAAAAGTTGGCCTTGTTACAGTTAATATAGCCACAAGAGGAAAGCTAAATCATAAATATGAGCAAACAAAAAAAAAATGATTATAACTTCTTGCTTCTTGTCTTTGGAAAAGCCTGGGGGTATGTTCCAAGAGCAACAGATCCTTTTACCAGCAATCCTTCTACGAGCATCATTGCACAGGATTCTGTACAGAAGAAGAAAAGCCTACAAAGCCACTCTGACAACAGTAAAAGAAAAGAAAGCTATGGTAGGAAGCATAAGCAAAAAAAAAAAGTGATTTTCATGAAATAATTCTTCTAGGAAAAAATAAAATGCAAATTAGAGAATGTATCTGCATATACTTGAAAAAAATCACTGCTTCTAACTTCCAATCATGCAATTTTCTTTAATTGTCTAAACCTGGCTTAGGTTACTGATGGGTTTAAATTAAATCTCTGTATAATGTTCCCCTTGACTCATGACCTCCTAATAAGTTAAAATGACGTTTGACTATTACACTTATTAACTGAAAAATACAACAGGTTTTAAACCTACCTCCAAAAATCCATTGAAATGATAATTATGTGGCATAATTATTAATGACAGTCACATCTGGGGATTCCACAAATGTATCTGGTAAGATGTCTGGGTTTTCCTCAGTAATCAGTATGTGCTCACTGGAGATATGTCCCAAGAGGTATAAGAAAATCTGGAAGAAAATTCAGATACTTTTTAAGTTTTAAATCTGTATAATGCACTGGAAATTGAGACTTTTATTTAAAAAAAAAATAAAGCTAGTCTTTATTAGATTTTCCCTGTGGCATGGAATATTTCTTCTCTATTGTCACGCCTCTGGCCTCCTTTTTCTTCACATCCACCCAGGTGAAACTGCCAGCACAGGACATGTGAAATCTATATTTTAAGCTACGTAATTCAACTGAGGCCTAGAAAACTTAAAAATATAACTAAACTACTATGATTTATCTTTGTTTCCATAAATGACTATGGCATAAAATCACAAATGAAAAGAGGCTTGAAAGGCCCAAATTAAGGATTAGAAATAGGACTAGAAGGAATTTTTTTTTAAGTTAAGATTGTTCTGTTTCAAAATAGGAAAAAACCTAAAAACTGCATGTACAAGTTTTCCTAGAATAGCAACAGGCAGTATCATCTACCTCCACTAAAGACAGTGGTTTATGATAGAAGCTTGCATATCTAAACATATCTAAAATGTATATGACCTATCTCAAAATCATTCTGTGATTTTATGTAGATCATTTTTCATTATGCCCTGTTATGGACTGAATCTTGCCCCAAACCCAACTCATATCTTAAAGCCCTAATCGTCAATGTGACTATTTGAGATGGGGGCCTTTAAGAGAGCAATTAAGGTTAAATGAGGCTTTCCAGGTGGCTCTAGTGGTAAAGAATCCACCTGCCAATGCAGGAGACATAAGAGACATGGGTTCCCTCCCTGGGTGGGGAATATTCCCTGGAGGAGGGCATAGCAACTCACTCCAGTATTCATGCCTGCATGAAGAGCCTGGCAGGCTACTGTCCATAGGGTCACAAAGAATTGGACATGACTGAAGCGACTTGTGAGGTCATACCAGTGGAGCCCTGATGCAATTCAACTGGCACCCTTACATGAAGAGAAAACCACACCAGAAGCCTCTCTCTCTCATGCACATGTGCTGAGGAAAGGCCACTGCAAGAAAGGTTCCTTCAGCAAGCCAGGGAGAGCTCTCACCAGAACCTAGCCCAGACTAACTGCGACCTGAAACTTTCAGCCTCTAGTTCAGTTCAGTCGCTCAGCCGTGTCCGACTCTTTGTGACCCCATGAATCGCAGCACGCCAGGCCTCCCTATCCATCACCAACTCCCAGAGTTCTCAAGTCCATTGAGTCAGTGATGCCATCCAGCCATCTCATCCTCGGTCGTCCCCTTCTCCTCCTGACCCCAATCCCTCCCAGCATCAGAGTCTTTTCCAATGAGTCAACTCTCACATGAGGTGGCCAAAGTACTGGAGTTTCAGCTTCAGCATCATTCCTTCCAAAGAAATCCCAGGGCTGATCTCCTTCAGAATGGACTGGTTGGATCTCCTTGCCGTCCAAGGGACTCTCAAGAGTCTTCTCCAACACCACAGTTCAAAAGCATCAATTCTTTGGCACTCAGCCTTCTTCACAGTCCAACTCTCACATCCATACATGACCACTGGAAAAACCATAGCCTTGACTAGACGGACCTTTGTTGGCAAAGTAATGTCTCTGCTCTTCAATATGCTATCTAAGTTGGTCATAACTTTTCTTCCAAGGAGTAAGCGTCTTTTAATTTCATGGCTGCAATCACCATCTGCAGTGATTTTGGAGCCCCCCAAAATAAAGTCTGACACTGTTTCCCATCTATTTCCCATGAAGTAATGGGGCCAGATCAGCCTCTAGAACCATGAGTAAATAAATGTCTGCCATTTAAGCCACACAGCCTATAATATATTTTGTTATGGTGGCCCAAATAATAGACTACTTCAAGTCCTATTTTTTTCAGGTACTTACTCATCAAAAAGAGTTCCTTGACTACAACCTTTAAAACAGGGGAAGTCCTTGCATTTCTAATATAATAAGATTCTTCAATGCCACATTAGAAACCAAATGGTCCTGCTTTACTTAGAGAATACTACTATAATCTTTGGATAAAACTACATAAATCACTGAATACTGAAGTAAAAATAGGAGAAAGTAAAAAAAATAAGTGTTTATCAGGCAGCACAAAAGAAAAAAAAAACAGACTCAAAGCAATCTTAAAAGCTAAGAACTCTCTTTCAAAGAGAGGTTTCAAGAAAAAGAAAGTGACAAGAAAGGTGACATGCAAAGCACCATCTTGGAGACACAACACATAAATTACGAAAGCCATGGATAATCTCCATCTTCACAAAGTCAGAGAGGTGAAACAGATATCACATGAAATGTTAACTAAAGCCAAAAAGCAGAATGCAATGTGTGAGTTCGGTGGTGCAGGTAAAGGGGCTATTGTCAAAGCACTGTCGTGACTCAGAGATAAGGTCTCTAGATAGCTAGAGGCAAGCTGCTGTATAACATACGCGGAGCTCAGCCCGGTGCCCTGTGTTGCCCAGAGAAGGTGGGAAAGCGGGGTAGCGGGAGGGAGGCTCAAGAGGGAGGGGATAGATGTATACACACAGATGATTCACTTTGTTGTACAGCAGAAACTAACACAACATTGTAAAGCGATTATCCTCCAATTAAAAGAAAAAAATCACTGTTCTTTGGGGTCTGAAAGTATGTCTGAGAACAAGGGGTGGAAATGCGGTGAACGGTGCGAAACTGTTCCAAATCAGAGGAAAGACTCGTGAAAAGCCCAGAACAGAGTAAGGAGCCAGGCCTAAAAGAAATGGAAGAATAGTGTTGAAGGACAGTGAAAGATAAGGTGAAAAATAATTTAGGAACAGACTGTGGGGGGTCCTTAGAGTCAGAAATTAAGGAGTTTAGAAGATTACATTTTATCCTACTGAAAGTGGAGGTCCAGGGAAAGTTTTTTAGTGGGTCATAATTAGGGTCATGATGAAAGAGGTATTTTAGAAAGAGTCATCTGGTGACAGTGTTTAAGATACAACGGAAGGACCACAAGAGCCTGAAAGGAGATAAGACCAATTAGGAGACCTCTGTAATAACTTAGGCAGGATAAGGCCTGAACACAGCAGGATTGAAAAGAGAGGAATGTTGGGGGGAAGGGATTTCACAAAAGATCTTCAGAAACTGTTTGCTGAGTCCTTAATCTTTGTTTCCAAAAAGAAGTAATATGTGTTAATTCTTTTATTATGGGGGTTCTTCCCAAACCTCCTCTTTAGACAATGCCATTTTACAAGGAAAACTCTTGTACTTGCCATGCACAAGTAATTACTGGTCTGGGATGTATTTGTTTTTTTAAGTGACTGTGGGTAAAAAAATTGAGGATAAAAAGAAGAGATTAACCTTTGAAGTTCTGCCATAGGTGGAAAAATAAAACAAAACCAGGTGTAAGGGAAACCACGGATTTAGATGAGAAAGAACCAAGACATAATTTTCCGTACATTTTTCTCATGAAAGTATAAGTATTCCTCATAGAAATACTTTCCCTAAGGAGAGGTTGTTCAGAGGATCTAATTAGATTGGGTATGTCAAAGTGTATTGAAACAAATAAACCATTCCTACATGTGGTAGGTATTATAAGGAAAATATATATTATTGCAGTATTGCTTTCTACATACTCAATCTTTGCTTTAAAGACAATGCTACTGACCTACTGTTACACAGGAATTCATGGAAGTTATTGGTTGAGATAAGGTGAAGATAAAGCACGGATCATTAAAGTAACACACAGATTCACTCTGAGAAAATACTAGATTTCAAGGACTTAAATCCAAACCACTGACCTCATCACTAATAATCTATGTTAATCAGCCCAGTTAGGAGTTACAACAAAAATACTACTGGATTCTCCTTTCAAACTACCTGGTGTTCTAGATTTCACTACTCAAAATCAGAGGATTCCACTACTTAAAATCAGAAGATTCCATTAAGTTTTCATTAGTTACAAAACAGTTATGCTTCTTGTATGAGCAATAAGAGTAACAATCCATTTCAACACTGTATGGTGTTTACCTTCCTAGCCTTTAAAAAAATCCCATTTTATGTTTGCTCAATATAAAAAAGAAAGAAAAATTCTATGTCAGTTGTTCAGGTTCATATAAGACCTAACTGCCTCATACACTATAATTTTGCTACTGGTTTACAATTAGCATGCATTTCTCATGCATGAGTTGACCCAATTACATAACAAATTTTGCCTTTGGGGATTTCTCTTGACTGCTTGTCTTCTGTCCACCATACAACTCAATTTCACACCATCAGCAGCTTGAACATGGCCACAGTCAGTCTCTGTCAAAGTGATTTATTTAAATTACAAACAGAGACCAGATCCCCAGACAATCAGCTCTACCCTCATGCTCACCCTTTATACTCAGTGTACCTTTGAATCAAATCTTTTAATAGTCCATAGACACTGCTATTCAATTATTAGGCCATGTTTATCTCCAATAATCTAATATTTTTGAAGCCAGCTCACAAAATCTTAGGGAACTAAATCAGCAGTATCCATGTGAGCTTATTAATGGGCATATAATTTATTTTGCATTCTAAGAAGTCAATGAAAAATTAAAAAACTAAAAACAATTATATTTCAATATCAAATTACAGACAGACCCTTTTCTATAATGTTAAAAAAAAAAAAAGAGGGGCTTCAACCTGAACTTTTCTGGTAAAGCAAGTAAGCATTTCTCGGTATGCTAAATGTGAAAATAGTAATGAAAGGGGATATTTGGGAAACAGGACAGATAACCATAATGATAGATGCTACAGGTAAGGGGCTAAATATAGAACAGGTGAAAATTCTGTTGTCTACAGGCCAGTGATCTAAGGAAAGGGAGTTCTAAAGATTCCCACTGAAGCCAACATACATAGGTACACTTACACACATGCACACACTCACACACACACATATTTGAATATTTCTTCTGTGAGTCAAGGCACAAATCTTGACAAATTACATAATGGTATACTTACCATTTTAGTCACTCTGTAAAATACAAGATTTGTCATCTGGGTCTTTTTTTTTCCCTCCCCTTCATACAATATTTCTCCACCACCTGAAATAAATTAGAAAATAAACATCTCAATTTTATCTACAGCACTAAGATTGCCATAGTCTCTAGGGGTTGAACGTCATCATTTTATTTCACAATTTATCCCCAGACTGTCTCAGCTAATTGAAAATGCAGTTTATATTAGTGTGTAAACAGAAAAGCACATCAATACTCTTCTCCAGGCTGGACTGAGTCCCTTAGATGTCTGGGGGTGATTCTGCCTTACTATCCTGCTGCAGATTTCCTGAATGCACTGCTTATCAACTTGAAGGTGGTAACCACGTGAATTAGAAACTGCCTTTACAATTATGCCAGAACTATAAGGACAACAGAAGAAAGACTTTTTTTAACGTTCGAAGTCACAGGAATTCCTCAATTCATGTTTATAAGTTGTCATGTAAGAACACTCTTCTGAAATATCACTAAGTAAAGAAAACGTGAACATGTACTAAGACATTTCTGCCATTCCTGACTTTAAACTCTAGAACTGGGGATGTGCGGTAGGCAATCAGACATCCTCTGGAATTTCATAGGAAAACTTTTTTATTTGAGGAACTAGTTCTTTTTTTCATTCCAACCACTCCATAAATTGTGAAATCTTGCCTCTCTTCGTATTCTTTCTGCAGCTATACTAAGAGAGAAATATAATGAAAGAATTTTAAATTGCAGCATTTAATAAATCTCCCAGATTCAATATGTTGGCATTATAGACTCCAAAAGAAAGAAGTTAAGGCTAAACCTGCTCTCACCCTTTTCATTACACACAATTTCAAATTTACAGTTGTATTTCATCCCACACCTTGGTAACACACGCAGACTAAGTAGGCATTTCCAAATGATTTCAAGCCTTTGACAAATGAATATGAGAATGTCTGAAAAAAATTTTCATAATACTAACACAGTAACAAGCAATCAAAAATGCCCACTCATCCATAACATATTATCCAAAACACCTAGGAGTTGTCATTAAATCCACTGTATTATGTCTTTATACTTTCCTTAGTCCAAAAGGGATTAAAGGCAGTTCAGAAAGATCTGGACAATATTCAAAGATAAACTAAATACAAGTAAGGAAATGAAGCAAATGGAAAAATAAAGATTACGAAGACCCTGATTTAGTTAACATACCTACATCAACCTATTTTAAACCCAGAGCTCAAATCTCATATCCCTTCTGATTTTCAGGATAAACTAACTCCATCCCAGCATCAGGAGAAGACTCTGGTGTCTCTATCTGAACTTTTTCCTCCCAAAACAGACACAATCTAGGCCACAGTCAAAAACATCTGTCCGGATTTGGCCAATATATTTCAGTGGTTTGGGTTTATCTGAAAGTAATGCAGAAAACTGGACTAGTCAAAATACCAACCTTTCAGATTAGCCCATGTTTCTTACAGAAAAAAAAGATCCTTGAGTAATATGGAAAACCTGGGAGGTCACAGGAAAAGTTCATGAAGTTGTAGCCTTATAAATGAATAATAAACTCACTAGACCTCAAAATATTTAACAGCTTCTTTTCTCCAACAGTAAATCCCTAACTTCTTGTGCACTGTTGGTGGGATTGTAATTTGGTGCAGCCACTATGAAAAACAGCATAGCAGTTCCTCAAAAAATTAAAAATAGAACTACCATATCATCCAACAAATCCACTTCTGGGAATGTATCCAAAGGAAACAAAAACACTAACTCAAAAAGATATCTGCATTCTCATATTCATTGCAGCTTTATTCACAATAGCCAAGACATGGAAACAAGCGAAGTATCCATCAACGGATAAATGGATAAAGAAATTTCAAGATGTATACAAGTATGTATGCACGCACGCACACATGCACACACACAAAGAAATATATTATTCAACCATAAAAAAGGAGAAAATCCTACCATTTTCAACAACACTGATGGACCTAGAAGGCATTATGCTAAGTGAAATAAGTCAAATAGACTTATTGACAAATACTATATGATCTCACTTATATGTGTTACCCCCCCCCCAAAAAAAAAGAAGAAACAAAAAACCTGCACCAAACTTACAGAAAAAAAGATCAGCTTTGTGGTTACCAGATGGGTGGAGAGAGGGCAAACTGAAAGAATGTGGTCAAAAGGTACAATCCTCCAGTTATAAGATAAATCAGTATTAGATATGTAATGTACAACATGATGATTGTAGTTGACATAGCTGTATATTATACAAGAAAGTTGTTAACAGAGTAGATCCTACAGATTCTCATCACAAGGAGAATTCTTTTTTCCCTTTCTTTTTATTGTATCTATTTGAGATGATGATGTTAACTAAACCTACTGTGGTAATCATCTTACAAACACGTAAGTCAAACCATCATGCTGTACAGCTTAAACTTATACAGTGATATATGTTAATTATTTCCAAACAAAACTAAAGAAAAAATGATAAACCCCTAACAGTAATAATGTGAAATTTATGTTTTCTTCCTGCTATCTAAATAGCAATATGTCTCATCATGGCTAAACAACTACTTATAAGACTGCTATGGTAGATAACATCAAAACTGTTGCACGTGAGTGTTAGTTGCTCAGTCACGTCCGACTCTTTGCAACCTCATGGATTGTATCCCACCAGACTACTCTGTCCATGGGATTCTCCAGGCAAGATTACTGGAGTGGGTTGCCATTTCCTTCTCCAAGACTGTTGTATAAATTTGTTTCAAAAGATGTTATCTAAATTACATACTTTTTAAAATCACCACTGTCTACCTTATAGGTTAAGATTAGATTAAGATACCTTAATGTAAACAGTATTTTGTATATACTGCTATGTATATAATAAACATAAATTTATACATACCTGTGTTATAAGGGGTTTTGCGTAATTAAGAATGGATCTGCAAACAGCCTCTGGTATTGAATAAAATGTATATTCCTGCTAAGGATAAAGGTTGGTGAAATGATCAGTTCTTTTCTTATTAAATATGAATAATGACTTAATTTGAATACAAATTAAAAGGCTTACCTTTGAATCAACTGCAGTCCTTATGTGAGCTGTCACAGGAATGTCTTAAGTAGAACTGTTTAGTTCTTTTTGAAATAAATTTGTGATAGTTGAAGGTTTATGATGTAACTTTGTTTTATGCAACACTTTTTATTTTTTAAAAAAAGGTTCTCCAAAAATAATCCAAAATCAGAAACATTACTGAATGCAGTAACTGCCAGTGAAACATTTCTCTAATTTGCATTTTAGAAAACAAAAATAGGGTTTTGATTTAAGGAAAGAATGAAGGGGAAGAAAGACGATGGAGGCAATCTTCAGTATTCATGATCAGTGGGTTATAAGGATGGGGTGGAAAAAACTAAGGGACAGAAGCCTTGAATCCTTAAAATTCAACTCTTTCTCCTCAAAGGAAAAAGTCCTTGCTGAAATAAAACGCCCATTTAAAAAGCAAACAATGGATAAACCTTAGGGAATATGGCAAAACAAAGTGTCTCTGTCTCTTCTTACTCCCTAAACAAATTTTTAAAATATCAGATAATTCTGTTTTTGAACTTTTGACAAAATTCATTCTCAGATTGTATGCTATGATTTCTTTCTGTAAATTGTGGCTATATGTTGATACATAACGAAGACAGCCAAATACCAGTGAGTTGAAAACAACCTGCTAAGTAAACATTTCCCAGAAACCAATGCTACATAACTTAAACCATTTAGACACATAAATTTTGGTGACTGTACATGAAACACACAAAGTAGACCTCTTGTGAAAAAGTATATGTCTCGCATATTTGTTCCTACTTTTATATAATAAAAATGGTTGCTGACTTTCATTCATATTTCCTCTGGAGTACTTAACATTGAATTAACTTATTTCTAGAAAAAAATGCATTTTGACACACTTCATATAATAAAGAAACATAATTACCACTTTAATAAGTACTCAACACTTTTTGGTCCCTAATATGGTTTGAATTTCTGCTAGTTTCCATTTTCTTTTCCAAGAAAATGCTATTAATGCGCAGAAACAAGAAAATGCTAGTGAACAAGACGCAGCTTTCAAATTCAAAGCAACTTCATATGTAAATGTTTATTTCAGAAATTAGATGCAATACACCATTTCAACAAATATCTAATTTAAAATATGAAATCTTGAATACACACATTGAGCAAACATGAGATTTCTCCAGATACCTAACCTTGTATGTATATTCCGTATGCTTACTCACCACAAAAAACCAATTGATAGGCTTTAACATTTACCTATACAAGTTCTATTCTGGAAAAATTTTTACATTGAGAATCGTTTAAAGTGAAATAAGACGCTGTTACAATAACATCTCTTAATAGCAATGACTATTATTTCTAAATACACAATTAATTTAATTAAATTGATTTGCTAGATAAGCCAATTTACTTGATAAACCAACTAAATAAATTAAAAGTGTATTCAGAAATACACAGGCATAACTCTGAAATATTGCATGTTCGGTTCCAGACCAGGTCAATAACGCAAATATCACAACAAAGAGAGTCGAATTTTTTGGTTTCCCAGTGCATCTAAAAGTTATATGTACACTATACTGTCATCTACAAAGTGTGCAATAGTGCAACACGTCTAAAAACATGTTGTTGTTTAGTCACTAAGTCGTGTTTGACTCTTTGAGACCCCATGGACTGCAGCACACCAGACTTCCCTGTCCTTCACTATCTCCCAGAGCTTGCTCAAATCACGTCCATTGAGTCGGTGATGCCATCCAACCACCTCATTCTCTGCCACCCCCTTCTCCTGCTGCCCTCAATCTTTTCCAGCATCAGGGTCTTTTCCAATGAGTTGGCTCTTCACATCAGGTGGCCAAAGTGTATCTACCTTAATTAAAAAATACTTCATTGCTAAAAAATGCTAAACATCATCTGACAATACAGGGTTGTCACAAATCTTCTATTTGTAAAAAAAAAAAAAAAAAAATTCATCTGTGAAGTGTAAAAAAAGTAAAGCCCAGTAAAAATAGGTATGCCTGTAGTCACTGCTATTGTCAAGCTCTTGATAACTGTGATGAAATCAAAGGGAAGCAGTTCAATAGATGAACCTGGCATATTTTCTGAGGACACTGAGTACTGCTTACAACTTACAGCAATAAGAACACTTCCAAGTTGTCCAATTTCACTTTCTCACCAGAAATACAAGTCAGGGTTATTACGTCACTGAACAAATGGTCACCTACGTTACTGATTTGTTCCTGAGTCCTCTTCAGCCTCTGTAGTTCAGGAGTGTCTGTAACGATGCTGAAGCCCCTCCCTTTGCTTTCTTCAAAATCTCTTTTGTACTTGACCTAACAAAATTAGGAGTGAAAGAAAAAAAAAAAGAAAGAAAAAGAAAAGTAAACAAAACAATCATAAATTCCACTCAGGATAGTCAGAGGCCATATAAGCTGCTAAAGTCAGAAGCAGCATCTCCAGGAACAGCTCTATTAGCAGGTGATACAGTGAATAGCGAGACTGGTTGGTTTGTATCCCAGCAACCACTTTGTGGCCTTAGGCAAGTTACTCAACCACTCTGTGCTTCAGTGGTCTAATTCATAAAACGATGATAATGGCAAAAATAGCAGTATTTAAATTTGTTGTTGTTTAGTTGCTATGTCCAACTCTTTTGCAACCCCTTGGACTGTAGCCCATACCAGACTCCTCTGTCTATGGGATTCTCTAGGTAAGAATAACGGAGTGGGTTGCCATTTCCTTTCGCAGGGGATCTTCCTGATTCAGGGATCAAACCTGTGTCTCCTGCTTGGCAGGATGACTGTTTACTTCTGAGCTGCCTGGAAGCCCTAGTATTTAAATAACGCTATTTAATAGGTTGAAAGATAATATCAAATGTCTTAGTTCACACACTGAGCCCATAGGAAACAAGCAAGTGCTCCATAATAGTAATTATTATCATCATTAACAGTTGTAATAAAACTGAAAAATAAATGTGGAAAGAGAAAGCTTAATCTTCTGGTCCCATGGCTTGTTTTGTCAATGACAAAGTATCATTTTGAGCCTGGACTGCACTATGGATGACGGAGACATACAACATTATCAGCAGCAGCCCTGTCCTAACAAAGTTTTCATTTTATTTCATAAGGCAAAGCATATGGGTATGATTATACAGTGTTTAACTGCCAAATGTTGAATATGTAAATGCTTATGGAAATATTTATAAAACAGGCCACACCTAGGGATTAAAAGGCTTTAAGCACATGCCCTTGGCATACTGTGTACTGAGGTACCAAAGTTTTTTTCAGTCTTTAAATATATTTCTTTCTAATTACAACCCAGTGAGGCTGAATTTTACAGTTTCCTCAGGGAACTAGAACAGCCAGTGCTTAATCTTACTAGGGTCCCATATCCTATTATTAGCATAGTGACAATAACTGTGACATCAGTTAAATATTCTGCTTGTTAATGACTGAGACAGTTACATCACTTCAACTGTTCTTATTTCTTTAAAAGCCTAACTATAAAGAAATATGGAAACATATTTTTGATAATTCATATAATTTGCATTTTAACTTTCATAATTACCAGCTTCAAATTAAAACATATTAATAACTAATGCACCTAATTTTAGGACCTAAAAGATGATGCTGTGAAACTGCTGCACTCAGTATGTCAGCAAATTTGGAAAACTCAGCAGTGGCCACAGGACTGGAAAAGGCCAGTTTTCATTCCAATCCCAAAGAAAGGTAATGCCAAAGAATGCTCAAACTACCGCACAATCGCACTCATCTCACACGCTAGTAAAGCAATGCTCAAAATTCTCCAAGCCAGGCTTCAGCAATACGTGAACCATGAACTTACAGATGTTCAAGCTGGTTTTAGAAAAGGCAGAGAAACCAGAGATCAAATCGCCAACATCCGCTGGATCATTGAAAAAACAACAGAGTTCCAGAAAAACATCTATTTCTGCTTTATTGACTATGCCAAAGCCTTTGACTGTGTGGATCACAATAAACTGTGGACAATTCTGAAAGAGATGGGAATACCAGACCAACTGATCTACCTCTTAAGAAACCTATACGCAGGTCAAGAAACAACAGTTAGAACTGGACATGGAACAACAGACTGGTTCCAAATAGGAAAAGGAGTACATCAAGGCTGTATATTGTCACCCTGCTTATTTAACTTCTATGCAGAGTACATCATGAGAAACGCTGGGCTGGAAGAAGCACAAGCTAGAATCAAGATTGCCAGGAGAAATATCAATAACCTCAGATATGCAGATGACACCACCCTTATGGCAGAAAGTGAAGAACTAAAGAGCCTCTTGATGAAAGTGAAAGAAGAGAGTGAAAAAGTTGGCTTAAAGCTCAACATTCAGAAAACGAAGATCATGCCATCTGGTCTCATCACTTTATGGCAAATAGATGGGGAAACAATGGAAACAGTGGCTGACTTTATTTTTCTGGGCTCCAGAATCACTGCAGATCGTGACTGCAGCCATGAAATTAAAATACCAACCTAGATAGTATATTAAAAAGCAGAGACATTACTTTGCCAACAAAGGTCCATCTAGTCAAGGCTATGGTTTTTCCAGTGGTCATGTATGGATGTGAGAGTTGGACTGTGAAGAAGGCTGAGCGCTGAAGAATTGATGCTTTTTAACTGTGGTGCTGGAGAATATTCTTGAGAGTCCCTTGGACTGCAAGGAGATCAAACCAGTCCATCCTAAATATCAGTCCAGGGTGTTCACTGGAGGGACTGATGTTGAAGCTGAAACTCTAATACTTTAGCCACCTGATGCGGAGAGCTGACTCATTTGAAAAGACCCTGATGCTGGGAAAGATTGAGGGCAGGAGGAGAAGGAGACAACAGAGGATGAGATGGTTGGATGGCATCACCGACACAATGGACATGGGTTTGGGTGGACTCCGGGAGTTGGTGATGGACAGGGAGGCTCAGACACGACCAAGCGACTGAACTCAACTGAACTGAATAATTAATGTTTAGGGTAGCTAATTAAAAAAATGTTTCTGCAAGTGTTACTTTCTGTATAAATTTGAAAAGTCTCCTTAGCTGAGCATGGAAAGACTGTTTTTGTTGAGTCATGTTTGTTTTTAAACACTCAGTTCTCCCAGGCATTACTGTCCTTGAGGCTACTGGAAGTTTTCCTTTATCTGAAGAGCTTAAAAGAAAAAAAAAAAAAAAAATCCCAGATGACAATAAATAAAAAGATACACATACTCTCATCACTTTTAGCCTAAGAATATCTAATTTTCCCTCCAAATTTTCATTTAAATGTCTAAAAGTACTAAAATCCTTACTTTATTTCCATAAGTAAAAGGTCAAATAAACTACATTATTTTTCTGCTACAGAAAATGCTGAGTGAGATTAGCCTTCTAACTCTCAATCTCCCAGCATGTGCGAAGATGCACACGGGCACATTCTCGGGGTTTTGTGCCTAACTAAGCAGGGAGGCCATTTAGCTTTGCTTGAAGTAAACGCTAGGGCGCAGAGCAGTAAAATAATAAAAGTAAGAAAGATGGCAACGTTACAATAAGAGCAAGGGGAATGAAGAAGTAAGAATAAAAATCTAGAAGCCAAGTTCTAACATCCTTAACATTCATTCCAGAGAAGGCACAATCACATATTCTTTTTGTGATGAGCTTGGAATTTTGTTTGTTTTTTAATGGCAATTTCCAAAGGAAGAACTGAAAAGAAAAACTGTTTAATTCCAGAATCATAGCTTTCACGTTAATTATCATTTAAGAGTCCTTTCCACATTCACAAGACACATAAGATTCATCTGATTAGGGAGTGCCTCGTTAACTGATTAGTTTTAAAGAATATACAATTATCTCCATAATTGATTTGCAGAGTTTTTAGATGTTTAATCCTTTTTTAATGGAGTGACCCACAACCATGTTCAGCACCAACACAAGCACCAGTCCCTGCAGTAAATCTTGACAGCTCGCAGGGAGCTTTTGAGCCCTTCATCAGTCCCTCTCTTTTCCATACTCCCAGCCACTTATATCCTATCTCTCTACTTAGGTCTAATTTTAAATATTATGTCCGATGGTCTGCCAAGGATGCATAGTCTGATTCTGAGAGACAGCTGGATACAAAAATAGTAGATGCCAGGGGCCGGGGGCAGGGGTTGCAGGGTAGGGAATGGGGAATGGAGAGTTAGTGTTTAACGGGGACAGACTTTCAGTTTAGGAAAGTAAAAAGTTCAGTAGATGGATGATGGCGAGAGTTGTTCAACAGTGTGAATGTACTTAGTGCCACTGAGCCGTACAGTTAAATATGGTGAAAATAATATGTTTTATGTGACATTCACCACAGTAAAAAATTTTTAATTAAAAAAAATAAAAAGCTCAGGGAACAGAGAGAGGGAGAAGATTCCTCTTTTTGGTTGTAGATCTCTCCTTTGCCCTCACATGACCCCATCCAACCAGTGCACGCCTGCACTCTGCACTCAGGAATCAACCCATACACATAATCCAGTGTGTGTCCAAGAATCCCAGACCTGGGACTGTGGTAGAAACTCATGGGAAAGGGCTACTCTTTCTCCATGGTCTGGCTCATTTCATTGTTGTTCAGGATTATTGTTCAACCCCACAGATTACAGCACACCAGGTTTCTCTGTCCTTCACCATCTCCTGAAGCTTGCTCAAACTCATGTCCATTGAGTCGGTGATGCCATCCAACCATCTCATCCTCTGTCGTCCCCTTCTCCTCCTGCCTTCAGTCTTTCCCAGCATCAAGGTCTTTTCTAATGAGTCAGCTCTTCACATTAGGTGGACAAAGTACTGGAGCTCCAGCTTCAGCATTAGTCCTTCCAATAAGTATTCAGGATTGATCCTTTAGGATGGACTGGTTTGATCTCCTTACAGTCCAAGGGACTCTCAAGAATATTCTCCAATACCACAGTTCAAAAGCATTGATTTTTAAGCACTCAGCCTTCTTTATGGTCCAACTCTCACATCCGTACATGACTACTGGAAAAACCACAGTCTTGACTATACAGACATTTGTCAGCAAAGTGATGTCTCTGCTTTTGAATATGATGTCTAGGTCTGTCATACCTTTTCTTCCAAGGAGCATCTTTTAATTTCACGGCAGCAGTCTCTGTCTGCAGTAATTTTGGAGCCCAAGAAAATAAAATCTTTAACTGTTTCCACTGTTTCCCCATCTATTTGCCATGAAGTGATGGGACAGGATGTCATGATCTTCACTTTTTGAATGTTGAGTTTTAAGCCAGCTTTTTCATTCTCTTCTTTCACTTTCATCAAGAGGCTCTTTAGTTCCTCTTTGCTTTCTGCCATAGGGCTGGTGTCATCTGCATATCTGAGGTTATTGATATTTCTCCTGGCAATCCTGATTCCAGCTTGTGCTTCATCCAGTCCAGCATTTCACATGATGTACTCTGTTTCAGTTCAGTTCAGTTCAGTCACTCAGTCATGTCTGACTCTTTGTGACCCCATGAATCGCAGCACGCCAGGCCTCCCTGTCAATCACCAATATTCCATTATTTATTTTTTGCCAGATTTTGTAACTGCCATTTGTCTGGGGTTCATCTTTGGTTTCTCATTTTTGGGTATTTGTTTTAATCTCACTTAATGCCATAACAAACCACTTGTGGAATCTTAGTTCCTGACCAGAGATCAAGCCCTGAACCTTTGGAGTGGGAGTACCAACTCCAAGACCCTAGACTACCTAGAATTAATGCTAGGGAGTATCAAATAGTGAGAACTCACACAAAGGAAACCACTTGAATACAAGACCTATCATCACCCAACCACCAGTAGCACTCTGTTTAGTGGGCTATAAAACTGAAGTTGCTGGCCCTCATTTGGCCACTATGCAATGATGATGAGGCCAACACAGAGGCAAGCAAAACTCCAAGAGTGATTCCCGACATCGTTCAAGCACTTGCATCTAACTCTTCCTAAAGCCAGAATCACCAGGCTTACCGGATGAGTGAGCTAATATCTCTCTCTTCAATAACCAAAAGAATTCTGATTAATATGCGACCACCACCATGCCTACAAGGTATACACATGAACAAGGTTCGCAGAAATACTGACATGTGAATTTATCCTTGTTTACTTCTATGCTTTGGTTCTATTTATGACACATGACTTAAGAGTTTATAAAAACAGAGGATCATATCAGAGAAAGAGCCTAGACTTAACATCCCATCCCTGCCACTTACCAGCCACCTCACAGGTCTTCTAGCTTCTGTAAGCCCAAATTTCCTCATTTTTAATTAGAGAGTCTGGTAATTTCTTAACTAATAAGGCTGTAGGGACTGAATGAGGTAAATCACAGGGAGAAATTTTAGAAGGTATAAGGCATTTTGTGTGTGTGTGCAAATGTCCAGTATTATCATCATAATACTGGTTTTGCCTGACTTGAGAGGATTACCTAATATCTGTCGTGAGACATCAAAAAGAACAGTTCTATAAAAATCAGATAGATCATGGTTAATAAAGCCAAATGATTCATGTCAATGTATGGCAAAAACCACAATACTGTAAAGCAATTAGCCTCCAATTAAATAAATTTTTTTTAAAAAAGAATCTGCTATTAGTTTACATTTGCAAATTTTACTATTATTCTAGGATAGATACTTGTTTTTTGTTAGATTTATGTGAATGATCAGACTCCTAAGAAACACCTTGGATGTGTCATCTGGTGACCACACTGGTGAAGATGAATCCTGAATCCCATCTGTGCAGGTGCTGGGTGACAATCTGTCTCTGCCAAGAGGCATGCCGCAGGCTCTGCAAACCTGTAAGAACTATGTGAAGAGGGCTCTCATAAGATCACTCAGAATTCCTTGTCACTGACAGAGTGATTCTTACCTTCAGCCCCTGGGAAACATAATGCATTTATTCACTAAAGCTCAGCACCAGTGGTGATGCTCTGTGTGCTGGATGGGTCTTCCCCAGTCCTGAATGCCATGGGTTTTCACCCCCTATTAGAGCAGTTATCACCCTGAACTGCAGTAACAGTGGAGTCACAGTCCCTGCTCTAGAACACGTAGAACTCAGGGACAAGGGCAAGCTTTTATTGAGCTTTGTGATCCAAAGTCATGGCATAGCACCTGACCTGTGCAAGTTGATTAATAAATAATAAAGAAACGTAAGAAGGGAGGGAGCAGAGGAGAAAGAAAGAAAGGGAGTAGACACAGACAAGGGAAGGTGGCCCAGATCTAGAGATCCAAGTGCTGTGTTCAGTCACCGTGTCCAACTCTTTGCCACCCCTGGGTCTGTAGCCCACCAGGGTTCTCTGTCCATGGGATTCTTCAGGCAAGAGCACTGGAGTGGAGTGCCATTCCGTCCTCCAGGGGATCTTCCAGACCCAGAGACTGAACTTGCATCTCCTGCACTGCAGGTAGATTCATCCCACTGGGCCACCTGGGAAGCCTAGAGGTACAAGAGGAACTTCCTATTTGGGCACTGAACTTGGTTCCAACTGGCTGAAGAAACAGGGAGAGCTGGGAGATTGAGCTAAGAAACACAGATCTAGATCTGATTTGGAAAGAAACTGCTATTCATAGTGCTTATCTTAATCCATCTGGGCTGCTATAACAAAAACTGCCATTGACTGGGTTGCTTATAAACAGCAAAAATTTATTTCTCATAGTTCTGGAGACTGAAAAATCCAAAATCAAGGTACAAATAGACTCAGTGTCTGAAGAAAGGCTGCATCTTTGTTCACAGATGGCCATCTTTCCACTGTGGTCTCACATGGAGTGGGGGACGAAGGAGCTCTCTGGGGTCTCTTCCATAAGGACACCAAACTCATTAATGAGGCTTCACCTTCATGACCTAATCACCTCCCAAAGGCTCCACTTCCTAACAGCATCACATTGGGGATTAGGTTTAAACAAGAACTTTGGGAGAATAAAAACATTCAGTCCATCCCAGCACTCCTATAAATTAACTCACTCAACATGAACTCAGCAAGTATTCAGTGAACCTCATATCAGTTGCTATTACAAACTCCTGCCCTGTCCCTTTTCTTTCCTTCAGCATTGGATTAAAAATTATCATCTCTGGTCGCTCATCCTCGATCCTGTTAAAAAGTATTTTATAACGATTTTATAAGAAACAATGGTGAATTATTCTAGGAATGTCATTCTCTGGAATGTCCTCCTCAAATATTTACATATTTAATCTTTTGTTCATTCAACAAATACTTACTGAGCAGCTACTATGAGCCACGTACAGTTCCAGGGGTGAGAAAACACAGCAAAGAACACAGTAACTGACCTCTGCCTTGTGGAGCTTACGTTACAGTGGAAGAGAAAGAAAAGACATGAGACTTCTATAATTTGAATAGATGGTACATGACTGGCAAGTGCTAAGAGAGAGATAAAGCAGGAAGTGAGGTGAGAAGGGTCAGGAATGCTGCCCTTTTAAAGAGAGCAGTAAGGGAAGCCCTCAGTGAGAAGGTGATGCTGAAGTAAGATCAGAAGGAGGTGAAGGCTGTATGTGACCAGCAACACGCTGGGCTGCTGCTTTACCAGGCTCTTTCTGGCCGCCGCATTAGCCCACTGAAGTGAGCAAAACAGAGGCAGGAGACCAGCAGGAAGGCAGGAAATTTTGGTCCTCTCTCCTCATACATGCATGTTCATGTCCTATTCTTTGTGACCGCATGGATTGTAGCCCACCAGGCTCCTCTGTCCATGGGATCTTCCAGGCAAGAATACCAGAGTGGGTTGTCATTTCCTCCTCCAAGGGGTCTTTCCAACTCAGGGGCTGAACCCACATCTGCTTGGCAGGCAGATTCTTTACCACTGAGCCACCTGGGAACCCCCCCTCCCTCCCCAGTTGTCCACTATTAGAGAAATGTTCCAGGACCACAGATGTCAGGGAGACTTCCTGGGCCCAGCCTGAGAAGCTGGCCTCCTTGGGAGACCTAGCCAGGTGAAATGCATCTCTTGTCAGAAATGGCAGGAAGGACCCAGGAAGAGGGAGTACAGAGTCCAGACACTGCTGAGTTCAGCCAAAGGACATGCAGTGCCTGGGAGGCGATGCGGTTTGTTTCCCGTATGCTGATCCCTTCAAGCCTAAATAAACACGTGTTGAAATGCATTCTTAAACTCAAATGATCCATGTTGTTGTGCAGCAGAAACTAACGCAGCATTGTGAAGCAGCTGCACTCCAATTTTTTTTAATAAACTAATTATATTACATTTTTGAAAATCAAATTTAAGAAATATACCCAGTGGGCAATGGGAATTGCCATATTTTTCTTCAGAAGTATCTTTAAAATCTATTTCAAATACTGAATGCTACTACCATTGACATGTTACATACACATACACACACACATTTCTCTTCCTGTATTATAGATCAGAACCCTAAATCACGACCCAAAAGACCTAAATTTAAACCCTAATTCTGTCCTGTGACCTTTTATAATTTGTTCAGTTTCTCTAACACTCTTCATCCTCTGCTATAAAATGGAAAAAGAAAAGGGGAAAAAAAGTAACGTGCCACATAGTGTTTGGAGGGTTAACATAAATAACGTGGAAACATCAAGCAGGGACATGCCATTACTAGGTCATTAGCAAATATTAGTTTACTCCTTCTTAATAAATTTCAAAAATGACCTTTATTGCTTATGTATGACGGTTTCTGCCAACATGTGCGTGCTCAGTGATATTTTGTGTTTGGAGTCATCAGTAAGTAACACTCACAAGTTCAGACACAGAGAGCCTGGAAACCAGGGCGGTTTGGCAAAGCTTAAGAAAAAGGTTCACAATGACTGAAAAGGAAAACGTAAAAATCAAAACAATGAACAGAGCTGTCAACTGAATTATTTGCTAATTCTGAGACATAAGTTCTCTCCCCCAATGCCATAATTATTAATCTTATAACAAATGTAAATAAATGGAGAAAATGAAAATGACTAATGAAAAAGGTCATTCTGAGGCAGACAGTCATTTCTGATGGAAAAAAAGCCAAGTGAACCAGAGACTGGTAAAATGTTGAATGACGAGCCAAAAGGAGATTAAGTGAGATCTTAAAGATGGGCATGTCCTACAGTTCAACAGGTCTACCCACAAGTATGTTTCTCTCTAAAGGAACCCTTGCCCATGAGCAGCTAGGAATATAGACCAACATGTTCAATATAACATTTGTATTATCCAAAAAAAATATGCAAACAACCTAAATATCCATCCACAGAAGACGAATAAATTATCGTATATTCATAAAATATAATATTATCCAGGAGTAAAAATAAATGAGCTACAGATACACGGATCCGTATGGCTGAATCTCAGAAACATTTTGGTGAAGGAGAAAACAAGCCAGGAATACACACATATGGTGGTAAGTAAATGGGGGAAGAGATTCAACATGTATAACATCCAGAAGAGCTGTGAGGAGACCTGATCATGGAAGGATGCCCTGCGAGCTTCACTGTTCACGTGACATTCAAGTTCTTCAGTTGGAAGGTAGATCCATATGCAATCCTTTTATTATCAAGATGTAAAACTTACATGGATGCTCCATATATTCTTTTGTACTGATCAAACATTTTACAATAAAAGTATTTTCAAAGAATGCAGGGATACAGTTTTAAAGCCTCGGATGGATGGGGAAGCTGAATTTACCAGAGGAAAACAAAAAATCATGAGCAAGAAAACAGAAAAAGAATCTCAGAGCCAGGAATCAGCTGATACTTTAAGTTAGCTCACAGACAAGGCTTGGGTTTTCCGTTAAGTGGCCAGTGACCTAGTCAGTAGCCACCATTGGCAGAAAGTTAGTCTTTCTAAGTTTCTTCGTCTTAATGAAGTTGTTTTACTATGTTGGCAAATACTGAAATGAAGCAAAAAGGCAGGAAAAAAGAACCTGAGAGAGGATTAACAGGATTCCAAATGTGGATTAATGAGCAATGGTAGCAGTATAAGAGGATTCTTGCTGAATCACAATAGACCAGAGGGCTAAGAAAAATCCAGGGGCAGAAGAGGAAGCAAAGGGAGAATATTATTTAGCTTTAAAGCAGCTTACCTTGCCCAAAAAGGTTTAACAGAAGACTAAAATCTACAGGCATATTTATGACTGATTCATATTATGCTGCTCTCTATCTCACACATTCTAAAGTCTCCATCTGATACAATAAAATCAATGACCAGTTTTATGATCTTTCATGCCATGATGGCTACTTTACTTTTCTTCCAGGGGAGGCTGGGGAGGGTCATGTCATTTTCCAACTACATGCAAAATTCTTAGTTTGATCTGCAAAATTCACTCAATTATGTACCATCTTGTATAGTTCAGTAGATTTCAAAGTACTGGAGAATGTGTACCATATGCTTCTTTCTATCTCATCACATTCTGCTTGGTGCTAAGCATATATTAAAAGCTTAATAACTATTTCATGATTGATTACTATCCAGTTTTGTATTTTTAATGTCTAAAATGCAGAAAATTGGCTAATCTTGCAATGCTAGTTGGGAATAAAACAACTACAAAGGAAAATCTGATTAAGGCCTTTTTTTATGGTGAAGTTAATTTTAACAAATGTTAAGTCAAATAAGCTCAAAAGTGAATTTGCTTTCTTATAAATTAATCTCATAATTTGTAAATTTATGGTTAATTAAATAGAATTAAAATTTTAATTACCTTTTTAAACATAATTAAAAGGCATTAAAAATAATTTTCATAGATCTCTAAGCCTTCAATTAGCTTTCCACTCTATGTGCAGAGGTACTTACTAAATAATTACTGATTTGTCAGTATTCTAAGTATATTCACAACCCAACTTCACCAGTTTTGAGCCTGGTAGGCTACAGTCCATGGGGTCGCAAAGAGTCGGACACGACTGACTGACTTCACGTTCACGTTCACATACCTTAAAATCACTAAAGTCTAAAGTTTATTCTAAACAAATACTCTGAATACATAATAAAAGCACATCTTAATTAATTCCTCAGTAAGCTAAAAAAATTTAAAATCACCCCTAAGACACGAACGTGTAGCTTAGAGGTTAATAGCCCAGGTTAGAATTTTTACTAACTCCACTTCTTAATAGTTGTGTGACCTCAAACAGGTTACTTAACCTCTCTAAGCCTCAGTTTCCCCAAGTGCAAAAGTAAGCATAATTGTGGTACAACACTGACAACACGTTTGTGAGAATTAACTAAGATGATCATAATAATGCGTGCCATCTACTAACTCTCTATTACATCCAGGCACTGCACCAAGTGTTCATACGTCACATGAGCAAAGCCAGGGTGGGAAGGCTGGCAGGTCATGTGTAAGGAGAGCGCAGCACTCAATTCCCATAAGTTCATGTTAACTCACAGCACCTTAGTATCTAAAGAAAGCTTCCTACTGCATGGGCCCGGCACCATGTCACCTGTACCTGAGGGCTGCTCCAGTCTTTTGAAGATCAAAATAGAATGTGAATAAATAAATAGAAATGAAAATATGCTTTATCTGTCTATATCATCTTCAGATAAATCCTAGCAGGGACACAATTTAGTGCTCATTTTTATTGCTGAAGGAAGGGAGTTTGAGGAGGTAACAGAGCTAACAGGAGGCAGAAGTCTCTCTCTAGCATCTCCCGACACTGTCTTTCAATTCATCAGACAATGAAAAATATGCCAAAATGAAAAAATCCAGCTGAAGACACATATTAATACAAACTATGTCCTATAAACAAGCAAAGAGGAAAGTGGAAATCATTGAATATTTCTTAGGGTGCCAGAATATTTGCATAAATTAAAATTTTAGCCAATTCATTATCTGTACTGGAACCTGCGGTGCCATAAAAGGGAAAAAAATTATCACCCCAAGTAAAGTTCTTTACAGTTCCTGTTTTTCACCCAAAATGTGTTTTCAGGAATTTCTTTTGAAGGAAACAATTATCTGAATGTTCTATTACTGAGGGCCAGGCCAGGGAGGAAGGCTGTCGCCAGAGCTGTGGTGCAGGCGGACCTTGGGGACACTGTGGGTCTGTTCCAGATTGCTGCTATAAAGCAAGTACCACCATAAGGCGAGCCCCATGAATACAGAAGTCATGTTTACACTCCACTGTAGTCTAGTAAACATGCAGTAGCATTAAGTCTACAAAAACGATATTCATACTTTAATTTAAAATAGTGTGTGTTAGTTGCTCAGTCATGCCTGATTCTTTGTGACTCCATGGACTGCAGCCCACCAGGCTCTGTCTATGGGATTTTCCAGGCAAGGATACCGGAGTGGGTTACCATTTCCTTCTCCAGGAGATCTTCCCGACCCAGGGATAGAACCCTGGTCTCTTGCACTACTGGCAGATTCTTTACCAGCTGAGCAGTACTTTATTGCTACAAAAATTGCTAACCCATCCTCTGAGCCTTCAGTGAGTTGCAATAGTAACATCAAACATTACTAATTACATATCATCATAACAAATACAATAATGGAAATGTCTGAAATATTGTGAGAGTTACCAAAGTGTGACATGGAGACATGAAGCTGAGCAAATGCTCTCAGAGAAAAAATGGTGTCAACACACTTGTTCGACATGGGGTTGCCACAAACCTTCAATCTGTAAAAAACTCAGTATCTGCAAAATGCGGTAGAAAAAAAAAAAAGCACAATAAAAAGAGGTATGCCTGTAGTGATGGGACTATTGGTTCAAACCAAAAAATCATATCTACATTGACAGAGAAAACTGGTGTGCAAAATATATACACAAAATGCATGTTTCAGCAAGAATCTCACAATAGAGAAATGTAACTAATCTACCAAACTCTGTCTATGAGTTGTGGATTACTCTGGGGAGTACATTAAGTATTTGGCGATGATGATTAACTTTTCCAGGAAACTAAAGTACCATCCAATTAACTATTCAGGTACTGAAGAAGCAAAAAACAATTAATATTCTAATACCTGATTTAGTCCTGAAGAGTAATTGACTCGCAGAGTCTGACTCTTGCTGATTTATGTTTCCCTGTTACGTTTTAAATAACATATAATAATTCAGACAATTTTTGAATTTTGATTTCTGGACACATGTTCTCTTAACTATTAATCCTTTAGAGAGAGCTAGTCTCATCCCATTACATGATTATGATTTTTTTTAATATAAACAGTCTAATTCACACACAGAGTAGAATTTTATTCAAATTATTTTGAACCAGACAATATCATGCAAGGTTAAATTAAGGAAAGAATAATAAGTTACAATAGGGAACATTCCTGTGTGCATATTCTGATTTATAAAATATTAGAAGCTGGGGCAATTTCCAGTTAGGATAAAGGTAATTAGCAAATCAGTCATTCAGAAAAGAAAGCTACCTTCAAACTACAGTAAAGAAATGAAATAAGGATAAAAACAGGAACCAAGAAAATGTAAACAAAGACAGCTGAAACTAACACAAAACAGTTATGAAAGTGAAAATAACCTGTTCTTAATCTCAGAGTCACAGCTGACGAAAGTGACAGATGATCCCCCCCCCCCACTTTCTTACATGTTCCTGCTTCCTAACAGATTGATAATGTCATTAAAATTGGCCTTAACAACCCTCCCACACCTGCAGTGGCATTATCCACCAGGCAACATGGACTGTTTTTCTAAAAGAAAACATGCTTCTTCCACTTCTACAAAACTGGGGGGAAAAGGAAAATATAAACTATAACACAGCAAAAACAAAGGAAAAAAGAATGCAAAAGAAGAATAAATCTAAATACATTATATACTTACTATGCACACAAATGACACTGAGAATAGCTTCAAAGATAGACCGTTTTTGCTACCCAGAAAAACCCATGGATCTCAGCAAGGCTTTTTCTTTGTGTGTGGTATGGTAGAGGTTTACTGGGGTGGGGGGGACACCAATTATTTCTGCAAATGTCACTTGCTCGGTAACTACATTTCTGCATGAAAACAAACTGTTATATCTCATAGGTGAGGTTCAGGACACTCAGGCCAATATACAAGTCCTGACCGTCACTGGTTAAATCCCTACCTCCACTCATCTCCATCAGCAGTCTTAATAAACAAATAATAATTATCAGATTAAATCCTTAATACAGAATTTTATTTAAAACATAAATTTCCTAGAAATGTTTGCAGGTTATTAACATACTGATAATACAACTAGAAATGTAGTCCTAATTCAGGTCTTCCACGGGGAAGAAGCTATGAGAAATAAACACCCGAGTGGTGCTGAAGAACGAAGTGAAGAATTATGGCTTCTTATGCTTCTTAGTTTAGAGTGAGAGCTTCACACTGATTACAGGCATCAGTTTTGAGAAATGCTGGCTTCCTGCCTCCCTGCTATGGAGTAGCAGCTATGATTTATTAAAGAGCTATTGTATAAGGTATCAGGCATTATATTAGGCATCTGACACACCATCCTGCTTCATCTTCAATAGCACTCTGCAAAGAGGTATCTTTTTACCATTTTGTACGGATGAGAGATGTAGTGGACATTATTGTTTGGTCTACCCACAACCTGCTTCTTCTGGGTAATGGTCCCAGGCCTCATCCACCCATGCAGTTCTTCTCAAGAACTGTCATTTCCCTATAGGACACACTTCCTTAACCAACCGAGGATCGTCCCAAAGGCAGCCAATCATCTGGCCCAAGCTAGTCCAAGTCCATATGTTTCAGAGGTTTGCAGTCTTGGGACCCAAAGTGTAGAATGAGTCTCTCCCTCTGGCAAGTAAAACTCTAAGGTACATAAGCCTTGCAACTATCAACAGCCACGTTTGCCACCACCAGAACCCAGAGGGGCAGATATACCCCATCTGCCAAAAGAGAATCCCAGCCTGGTGGCATTTGAGTCCTGATCCACACTGTTTCTAAAGCTCAAACAGGCACATTCTTGCCCATGGATCTGTATACTCTAACATCTTCAAAAGAAATCATCATTTTGTTCAAGTGAATGAGAGTTACATTTTCCATTTCGTGAAGCCCAGAACCCAACCTAATACAAGAAACTAAGTTAGAGATGAAGACACAAACCACATATATATACTATCATGTGTGAAACAGACAGCTAGTGGGAAGCTGCTATATAACACAGGGACCCCAGCCTGCAGCTTTGTGATGACCTAGAAGAGTGGGATGGGAGAGGGGAGAGGGGCTCAGGAGGAGGAGATATATATAATTATGACTGATTCGCATCACTGTATGGCAGAAACCAACACAACATTGTAAAAACAATTCTCCAATTATTAAAAAAAGACACAAGCCTAACATCACATTCTGGTGAGCTGCAGTCAGGATCCAAACCCACATCTGTTGTCTCGGAAGCCTTTGCTCTTCTTTCCCTATCACACCACAAGACAGTAATTCAAACACTTTGAAAACTTTAAAGATCTTTACTTAGATTGAAACAATTTTGATGAAAATAATCATTATTTCTTTAAAAAGACTACATTTTAAACAACCGTGTAAATATCTTAATTTTAAAATTATCTTACATGTTACATACATTAGGCTGTGTGTGTGTGTGTGTGTGTGTGTGTGTGTGTCTGTGTGTGTCTGTGTTAGTCACTCAGACATGTCCCCCTCTGCGACCCTATGGACTGTAGCCCACCAGGTTCCTCTGTCCATGGAATCCTCCAGGCAAGAATACTGGAGTGGGTTGCCATACCCTTCTCCAGGGAATCTGAATCTTTAATGGTTACAAACACCATCAGTTAGATGTTTGGTAGGTATTCATCAAATGAGTGAGTAAAAAACTAAGGTAACCACTTCAAGATGAAACTGTAACATGATGACCCTATTAAGCATCAACTTAGAAACGTGTGTAGATGATTCAATACTTTCACTTTTAAATTCACTCTAATTCCCAATACAAAAAATCAGATACTAAGTAACTGAAGAAAATTCCAAAATTTAACTTAAATGTGATCATTTAAAAAGTTACTGCATGTCTGCACATCAATTAATATATTATCTTGGTTATATTCCTATGAAGTTTCATGACTAAGTATCATTTTATGATGCTATAGGTATAATCCTATTCTTCCCTTGCTGATCTAAAAGTCTCCTCTTTGGTCAAAAAACACTAATGGAGTTTGGCTGAGTCCATTTCTCAGAAGGACAAAGGAGAACTTCCCTCGTGGTCCAGTGGTTAAGATTCCATGCTTCGACTGCAAGGGGCATGTGTTCAATCCCTATTCAAGGACCTAAGAGCCTGCATGCCGCACCACCGGTAAATAAGTAGTATCTTTTTAAAAGAAGGACAAAGAGTCTTTCTTGTCCCTCCAGGACGAACATCTCAAGAAGAAATAGCATTTTTCCTTTGTAATGTGGGTTTTCAAGTTACAATGAGAAAGGGAAAAAAATATAAATGGAAGAGAACAGCCTGTTTGAGTTGATATGGATAAGTGTTTTAACATCTCTTAATAATTCTAATTTTGGAATGTTGTTCTGCCTGAGCCCATGAACGTCTCACTTATTTCACAGTCCGGGAGAGTGCAGCTATCTGAGAAACAGGAATAAGTTGGCATTGCCAGGGAGCCAGGTGGTTCCACTGTTTGGAAACCATCTGGTCTGAGTTTTCTCTTTGTCAGCACCATCAATACTTCAGTAGCAAGAGCTATTATAGGGATTGTGTGTGTTTCATTTCTTTAAATAAACTCAAACAAAACTACTCTGAATATAAATTCATTATTTCTTTGAATTGTGCTTGCAGAGCATAATGAAACCCTTGTCAAGACGAGTTACACTTGAATGCTTACATTCATTCCACAACTTCACAAAACCAAGTGGCAAAATACTGGAAGTATGCCTATAACTCCAGCAGCCTCTCTTGATCATATTCACCTTTAAGGGGATAACTATTGTCCACATGCCTCTGGCAAAATGGAGAATTTTTTTCTGCTGAGATAGATACCAAGGCAAAGCTACATATTCTATGCAGTAAACAGATTTAGATATCGGGATCATTCAGAGACAGTTATTTAATTAAAGAAGTAAAACACAGAAAGGCCTAAGAAACTTAAACCTATTAATCCTAGGCTCAGTCGACTCTTCATCCAACAGTCGTTGCTGTTCAGTCACTAAGTCATGTCCGATTCCCTGCGACCCCAGGACTGCAGCATGCCAAGCTCCCGCCCCTGTCCTGCACTATCTCCCGGAGTTTGCTCAAATTCACATCCACTGAGCTGGTGATGCTATCTAACATCTCATCCTCTGCTGCCCCTTTCTCCTTTCTCCTTCAATCTTTCCCAGCAGGGTCTTTTCCAATGAGTCGGCTCTCTGCATCAAGTGGCCAAAAAGGGAGTATGACAAATCAGTGAGCAAATCCATCAAATCATGGCCTGGACTGCAGAACACAGGACGATAAACGTACTGCAAAGCACAGGGCCCTTACCTCCGCCAAAAAGAAAGGGTCACTGCGTACTAAAAATACCAGGCTCTCTGTAATACGTATATGTGAACAGACACTGGCATTAATAAACCTTGTCTTCTAAGACCTTAATCTCAGCTTCAGTTAAAGATAAAGTTTCCAGACCCAGATGTTTTTATCGGAATACCCAAAGTCAAATCTCCCTAAATGCCAGCATCCACCTTCCAACGGCAGGCCTCCGTTTCACTGCCCTTTAGATAGAAGCTGGAAGTCACCATGTCACATTCACTTAAGAAGGGACAAATTAAAGAGGTTAGAGTACTGACCTAGAGTTAAAAGAGAAAGAAACTGAGGCCAGGAGAGGTTTTACTTTCTTCTATCAGCAGGTCATCCTCAACCCCCTTCTTTGCAACAATGTTTGACTTGTCAAAATTGCTTTGCTGCATCTGCACCTGACATCTAAATCATTTGACAGGCACATAACCTTATCAAATTTCTAGTTATAGTACAAATAGAGGTAACAAACCATATCCACTGAAACTGATAACAGCTCACACGAAGAACTGCAAAGCTGTGATTGCAGGAGAGGAGGGAGTCCCTACAGACATCCTGGCCCGGGAGCCCACTGAAAGGGGAGGAGAAACCAGAGCCAGACAAAGAGTGGTGGTGGGTTTGACTCCACCAAACCCAGTTGCAGCTCTCATTCTTCTGCCGAGACCGAAACAACCAAAAGGCCTCTCATTGGGGGTGAAAAGAAATTGTGAAAAGAGTGGGGTCTGTCCGCTCCAACTAGCATTTAACTTAAAAGGCAACTGGAACAAAAGCATAGAACGGTACTTTTGAAAGTCCCCTGCCAACCACCATTTGCCCTAATACACTGTCAGGTTGTTAGGTACTATGTCTTAATTCAGGAGACAATGCAAGCACCAGTAGATACATCCCTGGTTTTGTCTGTAACTCAAGCCAAATGCTCATCTCTAGTATTTGCTCAGGAACACACAGGGAAAATAATGTTGCCAAAAAAGGATAAAATATTTTGAGGTAATGTTTCACATTTAAAAATTAATTTTAAATCATGGCCCTGAAACAAAAAGGCCTTTAAAAAAACTCTGTTTTCTTCACTTAAATGTTCTAGGCTCCTAATACTTCTGGAAAACACTGCAGAAGAAATTAAGGATATAAATATGAAAAAGTATATATGTAATTAGAGAGACAATTCCCCAGGTAAAGGACACACACTGAAATCAGATTTAAATTCACCTGATCATAAATATTCCAGCTTCCTAAACAACTCCCTCGACTGAAATCCCAGGCCCAGGAAAGGCTCATGCAGGATTAAATACTCTAATCAGAACACCAAATCCTTTTACTTTTCTAAAGGAAGAATATACATCTTATCAATATCGGATTACTTGATCTGTGAGTCTATCCTACTCTGGACAGTTCTAGGTGAAATTAACAAGCTGCTTTCTAGGTCTCCAGTTTCCTCTCATTTCTTTCCCTTCATCTCATCCTACCCAACTCCCAGTCTCAAATGCTAGTGATTTTCCCTCATCAGTATCTCAAATGCAACCCACTTCTCTCCATACTTTCACCGCTACTATTTATTTTTTAAAAAAGAAATGGGGAAGATAAGCATGAAAGCAATAAAAATCCATAAAATATTTAGACAAATTCTGCACAACTGAAATTTCTATGGATCACTGCATGCCTGGTATTATCCACAGAATGTCACAGGATAAACTTGACAAAAATATGATGGATATGTGAATATTCAGTAGGCAGTAACAGTCAATCTAAAATATACAGGATGCACTCGGGTGTTTATTTAAAATATGATTCTTATGGAGATGCAAATGAGACTAAATCTTGGTGTTTCTTATTTAAGAAAACCTGAAGTCAAGCTATGAAACTATCATTCCTTTAGTGACATTTGAAAACCAAACACTGAAGGAAAATCAACAGGATTATTTTTTTACCTGAAAAGAGAAAAAAAAAATTTTAGCTGGGATTAGATTTAAATTATTCAACCATTAATACCCTACCCTCCTAACCATGGCCTTGGTCTGAAGCCTTTTAATCCCTGTCCCAGAAAAGGCTCATCCAGGATTAAATAACCAGAACACCAAATCCTTTTACTTTTCTAAATGAAGAATATTCAGCTTATTAACATCAGGTTTGTTGTTGTTCAGTCACTAAAGTGAAGTGAAGTCGCTCAGTTGTGTCCGACTCTTTGCGACCCCATGGACTGTAGCCTACCAGGCTCTGAGGAGCCTCTCAGTCCATGGAATTTTCCAGGCAAGAGTACTGGAGTGAGTTGCCATTTCCTTCTCCAGGGGATCTTCCCAACCCAGGGATCAAACCCAGGTCTCCCACACTGCAGGCAGATGCTTTACCATCTGAGCCACCAGGGAAGCCTCAGTCACTAAGTTGTGTCCAACTAAATTCAACAACAAATTCAAGTAAGTAAATACAAAACTAGTAGAACATTCATTCCAGCCTATTTCATATCATCATAAAAGGCAAAACAGATAAAAAGAAAATCTGTGCTTTAGATACTATGTAAATTTCTTTCTTAATATAGAAATTAATAGAGAAATGCCTTTAAAACTCTTAACAAAAATGATTTCATACACACACACACACACACACACACACACACACACAGAACTCACCAGATCCTACTGCTGGGCATACACACTGAGGAAACCAGAATTGAAAGAGACACATGTACCCCGATGTTCATCGCAGCACTGTTTATAATAGTCAGGACATGGAAGCAACCTAGATGTCCATCAGCAGACGAATGGATAAGAAAGCTGTGGTACATATACACAATGGAATATCACTCAGCCATTAAAAATAATACATTTGAATCAGTTCTAATGAGGTGGATGAAACTGGAGCCGATTATACAGAGTGAAGTAAGCCAGAAAGAAAAACACCAATACAGTATACTAACACATATATATGGAATTTAGAAAGATGGTAATAATAACCCCGTATGCAAGACAGCAAAAGAGACACAGATGTAAAGAACAGACTTTTGGACTCTGTGGGAAAGGGAGAGGGTGGGATGATTTGGGAGAATGGCATTGAAACATGTATACTATCATGTAAGAAACGAATCACTAGTCTAGGTTCGATACAGGATACAGGGTGCTTGGGGCTGGTGCACTGGGATGACCCAGAGAGATGATATGGGGAGGGTGGTGGGAGGGGGGTTCAGGATTGGGAACACGTGTACACCTGGTGGATTCATGTCAATTATGGCAAAACCAATAGAGTATTGTAAAGTAAAAAAAATAAAAATAAAAAAATAATAAAAAGAGAAAAGTATTGAAGTAGTCTCAGTCAAACTATCGGAGAAGGCAATGGCACCCCACTCCAGTACTCTTGCCTGGAAAATCCCATGGATGGAGGAGTCTGGTAGACTTCAGTCCACAGGGTCGTGAAGAGTTGGACACAACTGAGTGACTTCACTTTCACTTTTCACTTTCAGCATTGGAGAAGGAAAAGGCAACCCACTCCAGCGTTCTTGCCTGGAGAATCCCAGGGACGGGGGAGCCTGGTGGGCTGCCGTCTATGGGGTTGCACAGAGTCGGACACGACTGAAGCGACTAAGCAGCAGCAGCAGCAGCAGCAGCCAAACTATTGACCAAGTGTGAGGGTAGGGTGCTTCTAGACATGTGAAAGTGAAGTCACTCAGTAGTGTCCGACTCTTTGTGACCTCATGGATTGGGGCCTACAAGGCTCCTCTGTCCATGGGATTTTCCAGGCAATAGTACTGGGGTGGATTGCCATTTCCTTCTCCAGCAGATCTTCCCAACCCAGGGATCGAACCCAGGTCTCCCGCATTGTAGACAGACGCTTTACCGTCTGAGCCACCAGGGAAGTCCGATTCTAGACATATAAGGACTAAAATTTATCAACCACATACCTTTTCTCAAAAAGCTACTGAAGGATGTGTTCTACCAAAATGAGGGAGTAAACCGAGAAATATGACATGGGATCCAAGGGTTTTTTTAAAGGCAAAGGGAAAGCCAAGAGTAATGGTGAAGGAGAATCCCAGGGCAGAGCTATTCAATGAACCCAGAGAAAAAGCAGTTCAGATTAGAGTCGGGGACAAAAAGCTCCAGGAGGAATGTCTCAAGAAACAGATTACAGAATCGATAGATTACTGAATGCATGCAGATCTAGTGAAAGAACTTTTAAAACTATCAGACTGTGGACATATAAAAGAAATTAGCTACTCTGGGAAAAAAGAAAAATGGTTTTCAAGAAAGTATAATCATAGTACATTCACTGGCTCAGCCAGGAACAATAAATAATCTAATTACACTCATATTATTGTCCTTTGCTTTACTGCACTTCACAGACATCACGATTTTTTTTTTTAACAAATTGGAGATTTGTAGCAACCCTACTTCAACAAGACTATGAGCACCACTTTTCCAACAGTATTTGTTCATTTTGTATCTCTGTGGCACATTTTGGTAATTCTTGCAACATTTCAAACTTTTCCATCATTTTCACATTTATTAGGGTGATCTGTGATCAATGATCCTTGATGTTACTATTACAGCTCACTGAAGGCTCAGTAACGGTTAGCACTCTTTAGCAAAAAAGTATTTCTTAATTAAGGTATCTACATATTTTTAGCCACGATGCTACTGCACACTTCAGCATAGTGTTAACATAACTTTTACATGCACTAGGAAACCAAAAATTCATGTGGCTCACTTTGTTGCCATATTATTGTGGCACCCAACCCACAGTATCTCTGAGGTATGCCTGCAAACAAAGGTTTCTGAATATCCAAAAAATGTGACATAAATATATTGGGTGCATGGGAGGGGGTAGTTTAACAAAGAATAAATCTTCCATACTGAAAAATCAATAGATAATCTCTAAAAAAAAATTAAGCTTACAAATAGCAATATATGCATAGAATAGACAGATGCTACAAAGAAAAACAAAGGCTTACAAGTGGCTGTCTCTGAAGAGACGGAATTAGAAGTATAAAGATATACCGAGGGGACTGCTATATTTTACTATCAAAAATTATATACTTTGAAACTCTGACAAAAAATTAAAATAAAATACAGATGCCATTCAAAACAATTTTAAAGGAGAAAGAAGCAAATTTCTTTACTGCCCTGGTTGAGCTATCTTTTCAAATCTGGCCTGATAGTAATTTCTCTTTCACTGAGAAATAAAGTCATCATGGCAAAGATAAAGGGAGATATGATGTCACTATTTCTATTATTGATAAGAAGGGTCCATACTTTGCATATTTATCCCATAATCTGTCACCAATAAATACTCTCAATCAATTACTATAACAAAAACTCAGGCTTGATTTCACATGGGAAATCTCTGTGATAAAGGGAGTATTGGAGATGTGTATGTGATGTTAGGATTATGAGCCAAGATAGACTTGCTTTGTTTACATGTGATAAAACCTACGGCATTAACAAAAAATACAGCAATGTACAGTGTGGGGACTGGTAATGGCCATATGAGCTAAAGGTCATCTGTGAACAGGCTGTGTTATCTCTGTCCAGCTCTAGTGATCACTAAGCCCAGAAAAGAGAGAACCGGGAAAAAACTGAGGGCTTGAGAAAGCAGGGTGAAAAACTGAAGAAGAAACAGAAACAGGCAGATGCACTAAGATCTACAGCACATTCGACAAGGCTATAGATATGCAGCATGGATGGCATGGCCATCGCAGGCAGCAGGGAGGTGAGCACCATTAACCAGGGCCCTCACTGGTAAAGTCAGCAATCCATCAGCGAGGCCCACTATCAGCAGAGAGCCTCGCCCACCTTGAGGACAAGGATCTATGCACTGCTAACATTACCCTGAAACCTAGAAATGGCTTTGGTCAGAGGCTTAGCAAGTCCTGCTGCAGGACCCAACTATTCTTGCTGCTTTTGTTAGCAAGAGCTGGTATCTATTTAAGGATCGCTTTTTTTTTTTTTTTTTTTAAATAATCTTAGGTTGTTGTTCACTCACTCAGTCATGTCCAACTCTTTGGAACCCCATGGACTGCAGCATACCAGGCTTCCCTGTCCTTTATCATCTCCTGGAGTTTGCTCAAACTCATGTCCATGGAGTCAGTGATGCCATCCAACCATCTCGTCCTCTGTTGTCCCCTTCTCCTTCCGCCTTCATCTTAACAGATGGAGCGTATTTTAGATTTATCATTTCTCCCTTCCAACAGGCAAGAATGTCCTATTTCCCCAAGTCTCGTCAGAACTGTTCGTACAATCCACTGAAGTCCCCTACCTCTCTGAAATCCTGTGGATCGCCTAACTTTAACACACAGGTGATTCCATTTACTGTCTTACTACATGGGTACAACCTGAGACCTCATGTGTTGGGAGAAAAATGGGCTAGAGAACACACGACACTCAAAAACAAACTTATCAGTTCAGGGACAGGTCCTATCAGCGGGACAGCCTGCCCAAAGTGGCTTCAAATACTAATACCAGCCCCCTCCACAAAAGGCATTTTAATACTGGTTTCACAGATAGAGAAAATTGGTTTCTTTCACTCCTTTCCTAGTATTATGAAATGAAAGGTTCTATGACATACCACAATAAACGCAGAATCACATAATGATTACTTTATGGGGTGGAAAACACAAATGAACACCTATATTGTGGTCACTCTTTGTTATTCCCTGACCACCCACCAACCATCACCCCTTCTTTTGGTATAACACCTTTCCTTTCTTTTGAGAACCCAGTTTTCCCCAGCTCTCTCCAGAGGTGGATTATGTAACTTGGAAATGGCCAGACAGTGTAGTGCACCCCCCATCTCAGTGATTTTTCAACCATGGATACAATATCCAACCAGGACCAGAGAGAGAGAGTGAGCTCGTTGGTGGGGGCCTTTCTGTCATTGAACTTGTACCTACAGAGAGGTAGGTTAAAGGCATGGTAGCTGTCTTTCAGCCACATATGAGCCAGTCTGAAAATGGAGCTGTCACAGAAGACACCGGACTGAGAGATGGAGAGAAACTGGGCCCCAGTGAAACCCTCTGAGCCCCTCTAGGAAGCCCTGCCCTAAAGCCAGTTTCACCCCTGGGCTCTTGCAGCATCTGAGCCAAAAATAATAATGCCAGGTTGGACTGAGTTTTCTGGCACTTGCAAGGAAAAAAAGTCCTAATTAATATGCTCACATACATTTTGCTAGTAGATAAAATTTCTAAGAGGGTTTAGAGCCTTCCAGATTACTTTCCTCTCACTATCTTTCATTGGTTGAGCTGACTTAACACAGCTGTTTGTGATTAAAGCTCAATTATACACACCAACAGAAAAGTGGTTCTGGTAATCCTAAACAGCAGATACCTGCAAATCACCTGCATGTGGTTTGGGAATCCAAAGTTAAAGAAACAAAAAAGTCATAAAACACTGTTTAAATATTTTTTAACAACTCCTCAGATGGGAGGCCCTTTCCCCCAAGTGACTGCAGTTAGTACAGTACAGTTAACTTGAGCAAGAATTCTGTACTCCAGAACTGGCTGGGATGTCACCATTTGAGATGCTGGCAAAAACCATACTTCAGAGCAAACAATATATAACTAAAATGTTTTTCAAAACAATTTTCTGAAGAGGGGTTAATTCCACAAAATGATTGAAAACAGTGTAATTGTCATTTAGCTGTGTACACCCACTGTGTCTGTTGAAAGGTGTTTTCTCCATTATGCAGAATTCTTAAAAACCTAAGAACAGGAAGTGGCAAGCATTTCACTTATAACCTTTTGAATTACTCAGCACATAATCAGTATTTGAAAGTTCTCACTATCTCCTCCTCCCCAAAATCTTTCCTATCTTTTCTTCTCTTTCAGCCATTTTGATATTTTCTTTTTTCAATCACAGTTTTGTTTAGAAATGTCCAAATAAAGATAAAATAAATTCTTGGGATTTCCCTGGTAGTCAGGTGGTTAAGATTCCACACTTCCATTGCAGGGGACACAGGTTTGATCCCTGGTTAGGGAACTAAGATCCTGCATGCCTTGCAGTGTGGCAAAAATTTAATTAATTAAAAAGAATAACAGATAAATTCTCATACTGGGTCAATTATGTCTTAAGTAAATAAGAATATCAAGCTTTACATGGATCTAAGCAGATTGACAATAAACTTAGGAAGGTTCACAGTTTAGGAACTCAGAGTACTCACTAGAATGTTTTTACCTATACAGTCATACCTGGGTATCCGAGGGGGATTGGCTCCAGGACCCCTTGAAGATTCCCAAATTCACAGATGCTCAAGTCCCTTACAGTCAGCCCTCTATCCACAAATGCAAACCCACAGATACAGAGGGCCAACCATAACCTAAGTAAAAAACAAGGAAAATGCTAAGGCTGGAAGCTGATACCTGAGTGGTAGGAAGCCCCACACCCTGGGAACAGTGCAGTGCGGAGTGGGTCAAGCTGGTGAAGGTACCTGGATTCTAAGCTTGGAGTGGGGCCTAACAAGCTTTGTGACCCTAGCAGGTTCCCTGAGAATTGTCTCTCTTCACTTGTAAGGTGAAAAAATTAAATAGATGATCCCAGTAGGTCTTGTAGCAAGTAAGCATTTGTGCCTCCATAAAACCATCTAGAGAATTAACCATGAAAGATGGTGAGAATGGTTATCCTGAGACAGCTTATAATAAGCACCAAACAAAAATAAAATGAATATGCTTCCATTCTAATGCAAAAGTGTGCACCAAACGTCAACCATGCTTCATTTCAATGTATTTTAGGATTCTTTTCAAAACTCATCAGTGAAGTAAAGGGAGTTTTCTGATTAACCTTTGGCTAACCAGAACACTGAACTTGGAAAAATACCTCTTTCCTTAATCACTCCAGTTCTCTATAGCAATAAACATAACAGTTGTTCTCAAATTGCAAAGAGTTGTGCCCAAAATATCTGTTCCTAAGTCTTCACAGGCATCCAGTGATAACTAGCGCAATCTAATGTGTACAGGGTAGAGAGAAATTACAGTAATTGGCTTGTCCAGGGATAGAACCCGAAACTTGGCCCCATTAATAAACTGAACGGGCCAACTGGGCAGCCCCACCACCAACTAATGAGACATATGCACTTACCTCTGCTATGAGAGGCTCCAGAAAAATGCAACACATGATACACACGGCCAAGGAAAAATTGCCTACACATATCAAATGCTAAGAAATAGTGTTTTCTTATGGTTAACTGTAAGTTATACTTTAGTTAATCAAGTCCTGTTTTAAATGCCTCAGGGAGCTGGTATTTAAAATTCTTTTACAGCAATTACTTTCTTAAAGAGAAAGTAATTTACCTTTATTTATTTATTTTGTAAATCTATGTCATTTATCAAAAACTAAAAATATTAAACAGTTCACCCAATTAACTTTTAGTCAAAACCTATAAAGAAGAAAAAAAGCACCTTCTATTGACGCTTTCCAGGCAAACATTTAAAAATACAACCAGAAGTTTAAAAAAAGCTCCACAAACTTCTAAAAAAACAAAAAATAAGTAAAGGTTATATTAAAAACAGGTACACAAAGAACACATAGTAAAAATCTAATAGCAAACTTGTGAAAGCTACAGTGACTTCCACCATCATTTTAAATCAAATTATCGTGATGTTATTTCAACTTAATAACAAAATTATTTGTTTGTAAGCTATCTGAACAATGTAGTTGTCATTTTGTTTGACAGGGTCCAAAAGACAAAACTAAATAATCTAGTGGAATGGAATGTTATTTGTGTTTTTCATATAGAACAAAATAAAATTTTGAACTAAAACTATTACTTCTAGGGAAGTGGCAAACTGTTAAAAATTTTCAACTTGACCAAGAAGGACATCTTTTGTTTCATTAGGTTTTGACAATCAAAAATTTTTACCCTATCAAACTTTAAATGCAACTTTTCTTGAAGAAGAAAAGAGAAGAATTGAGGGCTCTATTAGCCAGGCTCACTCCTGTCATCTAAAGTTTACAAGAAGCCCTGGAAAATCTCCTCCCGTGCATTGCTGAGCTCTGGTCCAATGCAGCCTTTCTTACCCTGACTTTATGCTCTAAGGAAAATGCCCCCCATTTCTATAATGTCATCAATCTCCCCTAGATCCTGGCATCCCCATGGGCAAGGTGATCGAGGAAGGATGGTGCCTTCACCCAATGAAAATTGTGCTCAAAAGATTTTTTTTTAATTGGGCTCTGTGACATTCAAATAAGATTGTTGTGGTTCAGTAGTTAACTCGTGTCCAACTCTTTGCTAACCCATGGACTGCAGCTCGCAGATTATCCCCACATAAAATACCAGGACATGGATCAACTCTATTACAATGAAGTCTCAAACTAAAGCGCCAATTAAATATCAGAGGAACTTCAAAATTTCTCCTTGAGCCCTGCTGCTATTTCGGTTAGTCAGGAATACCCATAGTATGGGAAAAACTGTTATATTTGACAAAACACAAAACCAAACAAAACCAAAAACCATTTTCCATAATTACAAGCACTCATCTCTGCTAAACATACAATATTCAGGGTGGAGATCAGTGCTGAGTAAAGAGATACATGTAAGCGATGACTAAACTGTGGGGATTTTTTTAAGCATGCATCCATATACAAAGAGACTAGAGGGGAAATAAAAATGTTGATAGATCAGATTACCTCTGGGTGGTTTCAGAATTTTTTCCATTATTACTGCTATAAAATTACTTGTACAATATATTAAAAGTACAAATGCACATCCCTTCAGGTAGAGGGTAATGGTATATTCTGGACCCAGTGGCACTACAAGCAAGGAGAGCTGACCTTGCTCTACAAAGCAAATGAAAGGCTAAAAGGAATCGGAGAAATCATACATTGAAATTGACTGTACTCCTGCAAAGCTCCAATATATATGTAGTTATGTATAGGTGCTTTCTCCAAATAAGTAAAATATAACCAGATAATCACATACGTTATTTATGCAAAGCAATCCACATATATAAATATGGGTTATCTATATAATACATATAATATACATACATATATATATGCATAATATATCCTAAGGGCTTCCCAGGTGGCTCAGTGGTACAGAATCTGCCTGCAATGCAGGAGACACAGGTTTGATCCCTGGGTTGGGAAGATTCCCTGGAGAAGGAAATGGCAACCATCTCCATGGGAGAATCCCATGGATAGGAGGAGCCCGGCAGGCTACAGTCCATGGGGTCACAAAGAGTCAGACATGACTTAGCAACTAAACAACAACAGCCAATAGCATATCTACTGACTCACATATCATATATATAACTAATGCAAAGCAACCCAACAGTTCAGTTAATTCAGTTGTTATAATAACCAGATGAGCCTACTCAAAAACAAATACAAACTTTAAAATAGGGCTAACAGTAATGGAAATTCACATATTACATTGACCTGAGCAAAATAATTAAGCTGAACATGATTCAATAACTATTCTCTTTTCACAATTTCCAAAGTACTTTTGGTTTAGATCCTAGCAGAGGCAACTCAATATAAGGATTAGAGGCAGCCCAAGACCAGTCATCTTTCCAATTGTGCTGGCATTGCAATAGTTTAATTAGCCTAAACGATGGCTTAAGAAAGATTAAATTAAATGATATATGAAATCTCCTTCAAAAATAAATTCTGTGGTTCTCTAATTAATCTATCAAAACACAGATACACACATACATGATCTCTAAGTTTTGAAGTAAACTAGCATTGAATCATAATGAGTAAGTCAAAGTTTCATAATTTCATTACATATGTTTAGATCACTGACCTAGAACCTTGTTTTCTCTTGAGTATTAATTTCTATGATATATCTGAGTCAAAACTTATTTGAAAATTTAAAAATGAAAGGCATGAGAATGAAAAGGGGAAATAATACTTTTTCCAAACATTAAAATGAAGAAGCAGGAGAATAAATCCAAGCATCCGCTTTGTGTTTAAAAGAACTTCTTTTTAGCTCATTTGATTATGGGGAGTTATTAACAACCCCCCCTCCCCCCCAGCAAAAGACACTATCAACTATCTTGGAGTCCTATGTTAGCCAGCCCAAAGCAACAGTATTCATTTTTAATTTAAAAGTTTATTCCTGGTACTACATTTTTAAAGTATTGGTTGGACTAAACATTGATTAAATGGATAAAAATCAATCCACTTTTTTCTTTTTGGCCACGCCCCACAGCACATGGAATCTTAGTTCCCCAACCAGGGATCGAACCTACATTCCTTGCATTAGAAGCACAGAATCTTAACCACTGCACCATCAGAGAAGCCCCCCAATCTACTTTTTCTAAGGTACACTATACTGTGCTGCTGCAATTATACATACACTATCCACAGGATTGGTATTAGTGTGGCTATACAGAAGATCACTACTTCCTCATGATAGCCGTAGGATTAATTCTAGCCAATCCCTGGCTATTTCCTTTGGATGTGGTTTTCCATGAAGCTCCTCAAGTGATGGCAATACTTTCTCCCAGGCCCCACAAAGCTGGGGTGAGTGGCCCTATTACTGCTCATCGCTGCTTCCCGGCTTTTACTCCTCTCTCCTTCTCAGCTCTTTTAGAGTACACGGTGCTGAATGACACCCCACTCCACCCTTTCTACAGCCATCACACCAACATATCACCTCGTTTAACCACTGACTCACTATGCCACCCTCTACGTCCACTCTGTCAACATTCTTAAGGGGCCTCAGCATCACCCATGCAATGCATTCAACATCCTGGCTCCTCTCTCTTTGACCAACTCTTCTCTGTCCTCCACTCATCTCATCCTCCCACTCCCATAGCCAAAGCCTGGAGCATGATGCCAAGAGCTGTGCCACCTCCAAAGTCTATTTCAAGCCTGCCAATCAATCACCAGCACTATTTACTTTTGAAGTCACTCTTCTCATTACTTTAACTCCAACAATTCTCTAACCTCATCAGGACTTCCAATCTTCTGACCCTTCCTATTGCTTACTGTCCATCACTCTCCATGTCTTCATACCTTCTACATAAATCTCGGATTCTATAGCTCATCATTACAATCTCTTCCCAGCAATTACCCTCAAGTATCTTTCCCATCTCGTCCTTTGATGTACTCTTCTGGCAAAACCCAGCCCTGGTAAAAACCCAACTCTTTGGCTACCCCGTGTTGCATACAAAAGGCCCAATGTGGTAGAGGAAAACACACAACTGTGCTATCTGCACGCAGTTTAATATCTGATCATTTCAACTGGACCCTCAGCTCTGTCTGGCGACCTTACAAGCTGTCCCAAGTTCATCACTTTTTCACTATTCAGAAAAACTATTTCTGAACTCTTCTACAATATTCTATACCCGCCCCCTGCCCATTAGGAGCCTTGTTTTGTTTCATTGATGATTTCTTGGTCCCTGGGCCAGTATTCTCCGTTGATTACTTTTATTTCACTACGGAAATGGAACTAATCAGAAGAAAACTTCATTTTCTCTATTTCCCCACCAAAAATCATTTTAACTTTTCCATATCTGTGCTCACAGGACTCTGCCTTCTCTCTCATACAGCAGGATTAACCGTGCTGACTCCTAGATAAGGCAACCCCTCCACTCATGCACTGGGTCCTATCCCTTCTTGCTCAGTGAGGGACTTTGCTCTTTGCCCCTCCATCATCAAATTTTCTTTCTATTGAACCACGGCATACAAATACACTGTATATCTTAGAACCCTGGGTTTCTTTTATAGCAGCAATCCTCAAATAGTCGTGAAGTGAAGTGAAGTCGCTCAGTAGAAGCTCACAACTCCTATTTCTCTCCTCTTACTCAGTCATGATCCCATTCTACGCGAACTTTCCTTCCACCACACCATCGAGACTCTTCAGTTCAGTTCAGTCAGTCGTGTCGACTCTTTGTGACCCCATGAATTGCAGCACTCCAGGCCTCCCTGTCCATCATCAACTCCTGGAGTTCACTCAAACTCATGTCCATCGAGTTGGTGATGCCATCCAGCCATCTCATCCTCTTATGTCCTCTTTAATTTCTGCAACGATCACTTAGTTATTTAGCAGAGCACTGTTTAGCCACACTGTATTTGTGTCTTTTACAGTTTTCTTCCTGTAACTGATTTCTGATCCTATAACACTGTGGTCAGAAAAGATGCTTGATACAATATCAATTTTCTTAAGTTTTCCAAGGCTTGATTTGTGACCCAAGATGTGGTCTATCCTGGAGAATGTTCCATGTGCACTTGAGAAGAAAGTATTCTGCTGCTTTCAGGTAGAATGTCCTATAAGTATTACCTGTCTGTTCTATTGTGTCATTTAAAGCTTATGTTTCCTTATTTTTTTATAAAAAAGGGAGTGGAGAGCTAGCTCTCTGTCCATCACGTGAAGACAGATTGAGAAGACGACCCTCTATGAACCAGGAAGCATGTGCTCTCCAGACACACTATCTGCCAGCACCTTGGTCTGAGACGTCCTGGCCTCCATAACTGCAAGAAACCAACATGTGCTATGTGAGCCAGCCATCCTGTGCTATCAGTTATAGCAGCCCAAACGATAAGATACTGGTCTTCAAGCCAAAGAAAACTCAGAGCACTGAGTCTAGGTAGATAAAGAATTTATACAAATCAAAATGACTCACCAAATGGAGCTTAGCCAGCCCAAAGAATGACAGTCTTCTTCCTGTCTCACTCCCTGTGTGATTTGCTCACTAATCTCTGCCTCGTTTTACTCTGTCAGTGCCTAATCCTCCCGCAGGTTACTCATCTCCTCTCCGGTGTTCTAATTGCTAGTCTGACTGCTCCACCCTCTTCACATTCTGCTGGACTTCTTCAAACAGCTTTCTCTTCTTCCCCCATTCCACGCTCCCTGCCACACACCTGGGTGCTATAGTTGGCACATCCGAAGCATCCTGTCCAGCAAATACACGCTGCTCCATACAACAAATTAGCATCCTAACACAGTCTTACATGTGACAGCTCTTCCCAAGAGGGACACAGGGCTATAAATTAACATCCAAGGCATATAGAGAGATGTGGATATTTCCTCACAGGTTCATCTAACAATTTTCTCCGAAGCCAATGAAATGTTCTAGAATTCATTCCCATTACTAAATGGGGAATTGAATCTCTGACTTAATGAAGAGTTTAGATAGCAGATTTTTAAAGGTAGATTCAAGACTGCCAAGCCCTAATGGAAATCAAACAATGCTACCTAGGTTAGTGAAAAAGAAGAATGTTAAAGTAAGTAGAATTGTACATAAATAGATGTTTCCAAAGTTTTGAGAATATTTTTAACTTAGTGTTACAAACACGGCCATGTTGTGAAACTAATAAACCAATTTAGTCAAATTGATTATCACAAATTTTGAGTAAGAATTTAAATCAATGAGATTTTGATGTAAAAATTTTTTTGCTTGATATCTGACTTTCTGGGATATTTTGTAGAAAGTACCCAGTTGAGAAATATATATCTATAAGGTCAGAGGTTCTTTGAAGTTTTACTTTATATTAATGATCACTTTATTAAAAAACTGGATAAACTACATTTATTTTCACCTTTTAAAAATTGCTATACTAATTACTAGTAATAAAGGTTTGTTTTAAAACAGTACAGATTTATATAGACTTTTTTCAAGCTTTAGGACTGTGTGGTATCTTCTGAACAACCCACCTAAGTTTCGGTATTTTTCCACATTGTAAGTCTTGCTTTCCTAAGGAAGAAGCTATAAACTCACTTCCTCAGGCTCCCGTGCAGCTAGGATACAGGCTTACAATCTAGGCACCACCAACCAGATGTACACATAAGAGCCTTTGATGAAGAAAAGAACTTGAGGAAGCAGAATCTTCTTTCTGAAAAGGGTGATGACAAAGGTTCCCAGGCTCAGGGCAGTAGGGACGTTAGTAGCAGAGGTTTGAGGGTCCAGTAGCCCATGAAGGCAGCAGAAGCTGTGAGGTCGCATCACCAGACATACCAGGGTCCCTGCTGACACAGTCATGGTTCACTCTGGGAGCACTGACCCTGTCAGTTTAGTCTCCGGGCCTCTCTCTCCTGTCCTCACCATCTTTGAACTACCTAATATGGTCTACTAAACTTATTGTCTCCCAAACTATAGTGAAATTAATTACATGTAACTAAAAATTCTTTTACAGCAAAATTTTTTAGTTTTTTAAATTTCCTCTTTAAAGCCGTCAAAAAGCCAACATAAAGCTTTAAAATATGTAAAGTCCCCCAAAACATAATTAACTAGGTATGTCTAATTAGATTAATATATAAGCTTCCCTGGTGGCTCAGATGGTAAAGAATCTGCCTGCAATGCAGGAGACCCAGGTTTGATCCCTGGGTCATGAAGATGTCCTGGAGAAGGGAATGGCTACCCACTCCAGTATTCTTGCCTGGGAAATCCCATGGACAGAGTGGCCAGCAGGCTACAGCTCATGGGGTCACAAAGAGTTGGACACAATTGACCAGCTAACAGTTGATACTCATGCAACCTCTGGTGACGAAATCTAACCAGCAAAGGACATCACTGCATGGTAGCCAAAGGACCCCACTAAATCACGAATGATGCTAACCCACACCCTATGAAGGGTGTGAAAATGAGGATCTTAACGTAAAAGGAGCTTGTTAACCCAAATGAAATTCTTACAAAGGCAGGGATTTATTTTCTAGCTGTCTCCAAAATTATGGTTCATAATGAACTCGCCCGAAAGTCAGTGGCTTACAATCCTAAGCATTTATTTTTCTTGCTCACAGGTCTTCATGTCTCAATCCGTTTGGCTCCAGGGGGTGTTGCTTCTGTTCCACGTGCCCCCATGATCCCCTTAGGCCAGCAGCCATCCAGAACACATTCTTCTCATAGTGGAGGCAGGAGCACCAGAGGCCAAACCAACCACAGAAGCACATCCGAGATCTCTGCAGGCCTCATGTCTGCTAAGCACACGGTCATGCCCAACATCAATGGGGCAATGGTACCTCCTCGAATGGAAGCCCCTACAACATCACATGGAAAGGTGTGGGCATACAGTTCTGAAAGGGAGAGGTGAATGATGGAAGAAAACACTGCAGTTAACTGCTGAAGTCATCCCCTCCCTACTCAGGGCACTGCCACCCTCATTAGCTCTCTAAGGAGCAAACTATACTCGCTTATCATGGTTTACCAGGCTTCAGCGTCACATCACTCACTCACTGCCCTCACCGTGGCCAAAAGCAACACACATTATGCATAAAGATCGGGCCAGCACATTGTCATATTAAACAATACCCACAGAAACAACTGCACCCATCTCACAACAGAATCGTCTCCCAGCAAACACAATAAATATTACATATCTCCAATTACCAAACCTCAGAAGGCAAAGTGATTCTTCTTGTACGGTAATTTAAACTGTCTTTCAGCCCAGCCAGTTAAATCATGTTTTCTCACATTTTGAACTGTGCTGACCTAAATGGAATATACTTTGTCACTGAGTCATTTATTTGATGTCATACCTAATTGCTCTCTTTAGTTCTTCCATGTGCAGTCAATTTATCAGACAAAATGTATTTGAACTTGAAACTGACTCCATGCAAGAGGAGCTAGAGGCAAAGTATGGCTAACACATCTCCCGAAGGATCTTTCATTGAACTTAATCCATAAGATCCAAAAAGAGTAATTGCATCTATAATATACATTAATTAAAGTGCTGACAATCACTGTGGTAACTAATAGGAAGATGATCAAGCATAACTAATTCAGGGTCTTTTTTAAATATGCATTTATTTATTTCGTCTGTGCCAGGTCTTAGTTGAGGCATGGAGGATCCTGATCTTTATGGCACTCAGGATCTTTCATTGCAGCATTCGAACTCTTAGTTGCAGCATGTGGGATCTAGTTCACTGACCAGGGATCAAACCTGCAGCCCCTGAATTAGGAGCGAGGAATCTGAGCTACTGGACCACCAAGAAGTCCCTAATTCAGTGGCTTTTTGCCTTCAAAATTCAGACTACAAGATAATCAGTTTCACTGCTCATAATCTGAGAAGCCAAACTCGTAGTAGTAATTAGCAAGTGGTGCTTTATTACAAACACCTCTCCTAAAGCCAAGCACCCACACATCTTGGGTTGGAAAAACTTGAGGGTGCTGGAAAACCCTTACCTTTGAAACAAAGGCTGAAAGTCAGGGAAATGCAAAAGGAAAACATTCCTGAAAAGAAATGCTTATTCCCTCCCAAAAAATGCTCAGTAACGAAAGAGGAGCCCTGGGCTGACCAGCCTGCAGCACAGATATCAGAAGAAATGATGTTTATAGTCCCCAGGGGTGGGGAAAACGAGCACCGCCTTCTTGAGAAGGAAACGTATTAGTAATTGCATCAGATGTGAAGGTGGCTGCTTGACCATCCTGCCAGCGAGACAAAGGAGCAGGACAGTTGCCGTCGTTTTGGTGCAAGGTTAAAGCTGCCACACAGAAGCAAAAGGGACCCTCAGCCCAGGCAAGGCCTAAAAAGTGAAGATTCTCGAGTTCAGTGCAATTACGAAGGGACTCGCAGCAGCACCGCATTGCTGAGGAATACCAATGAGCAGCGCTATGGTAACCGAGGAAGACAAATCTATCAGGAAGATAAATAGGAAGATGCCGGGGAGACGAAATGAATTCCCAAGTTTCCTGTTCTATATTTTTACAAACTGTTGCTAATAACCTCTACCTATCAAAACATCCTTGAATTCTTTTTTAATTTCCACAACCTACTTTTATGGTTTATTCTTGAGCTGTTTTCACACATTCTAAAGCTGACACAGCTGTTCGGGAGCTATCTCTGCAAATGCTGCTCGGTTTGAAAATAATTATCTCTGAGTAGATAAGGCTAGCTATGAGCTAGATGCTGTGCACAGCAATTCTTCCTGCTGTCTCAACCCACTTACTCTTTGTGGTACTAATTCTTTTTCCTTTACAGTATATCAAACACACACACACACACTTCCATTTTTATTCTTAAGAAGGAAGCACTGCCCTTTTCATGGCCACCTTCCTCTACACCACTAATCCCTGCCAGCAGGAACCACAGCTCCCTCTGGCTCATAACCCAGCCAAGTCTAACATGGCATCCATGGGCCATTCACACTTATCATGAGCCTTGGGAGTTTGAGATTTTTAGAGGACTCTTCCATGGAACAATGCAAAATCAGTTCATGTACCACTGAACTGCATCGTCAGGGCCCAGAGCTTTAGAATTATTAGGTAATACCAAGCCATTTTGGAGAAGGAAATGGCAACCCACTCCAGTACTCTAGCCTGGAGAATCCCATGGACGAAGGAGCCTGGTGGGCTACAGTCCACGGGGTCACAAAGAGTCGGACACGATTAAGGTATTTCCTTCCTATAGAAGTTTGTTGTTGTTGTTCAGTTGTTAAGTTGTATCTGACTCTTTGTAATTCCAAGGACTACATGCCAGGCTTCCCTGTCCTTCACTATCTCCCAGAGTTTGCTCAAACTCATGTCCATTGATTCTGTGATGCCATCCTACCATCTCATCCTCCTTTCTCCCTTTTCCCCCCTGCCCTCAATCCTTCCCAGCATCAGGGTCTTTTCCAATGAGTTGGCCGTTCCTATCACATGGCCAAAGTACTAGAGCTTTAACTTCAGCATCAGTCCTTCCAATGAATATTCAGGATCGATTTACTTTAGGATGGACTGGTTTGATTATGGTACAACTCTCACATCTGTACATGACTACTGGAAAACCATAGCCTTGACTATACAGACATTTGTCACCAAAGTGATGTCTCTGCTTTTGAATATGATGTCTAGGTCTGTCATACCTTTTCTTCCAAGGAGCAAGCACCTTTTAATTTCATGGCAGCAGTCTCTGTCTACAGTGATTTTGGAGCCCCCCAAAATAAAATCTTTAACTGTTTCCACTGTTTCCCCATCTATTTGCCATGAAGTGAGGGGACTGGATGCCATGATCTTTGTTTTTTGAATGTTGAATTTTAAGCCAGCTTTTTCACCCTCCTCTTTCACCTTCATCAAGAGGCTCTTTAGTTCCTCTTCGCTTTCTGTCATTAGGGTAACCTCATATCCGAGGTTATTGATATTTCTCCCCATAGTCCTGATTCCAGCTTGTGATTCATCCAGGCTGGCATTTCACATGATGTACTCTTCATATAAGTTAAAAGAGCAGGGTGACAATATACAGCCTTGTCATACTCCTTTCCCAATTTGGAACCAGTCCACTGTTCCATGTCTGGTTCTAACTGTTGCTTCTTGACCTGCATACAGTTCTCTCAGGAGGCAGGTCAGGCCATCTGGTATTCCCATCACTTTAAGAATTTTTCAGTTTGTTGTGATCCACACAGTCAAGGGTTTAGTCAACAAAGCAGTGGTCAATGAAGGAGAAGTAGATGATTTTTGCAATTCTCTTGCTTTTTCTATGATCCAACAGATGTTGGCAATTTCATTGCTGGTTCCTCTGCCTTTTCTAAATCTAGCTTGTACATCTGGAAGTTCTTGGTTATTGAGCCCATCTTTGCATGAAATGTTCCCTTGATATCTCCAATTTTCTTGAGGTCTCTAGTCTTTCCCATTCTATTGTTTTCCTCTATTTCTTTGCATTGTTCACTTAAGAAGTCTATCTTATCTCTCCTTGCTATTCTCTGGAACTCTGCATTCAGTTGGGTATATCTTTCTCTTTTTCCTCTGTCTTTCACTTTTCTTTTCTCAGCTATTTGTAAGGCCTCCTCAGACAACCACTTTGCCTTCTTGCATTTCTTTTTCTTTGGGATGGCTTTGGTCACTACCTCCTGTACAATGTTATGAATCTCTGTTCATAGTTGTTCAGGCACTCTGTCTACCAGATCTAATCCATTGAATCTATTTGTCACTTCCACTGTATAATCCTAAGGAATTGATTTAGGTCATACCTGAATGGTCTAGTGGTTTTCCCTACTTTCACCAATGTAAGCCGGAATTTTGCATTAAAGAGCTCATGATCTGAGTCACAGTCAGCTCCAGGTCTTTTTTTTTTTTTTTTTTTTTGCTAACTGTATAGTGCATCTATAACAACAGGATGGGAAAGACTAGAGATCTCTTCAAGAAAATCAGAGATATCAAGGCAACATTTCATGCAAAGATGGACTTGATAAAGGACAGAAATAGTATGGACCTAATAGAAGCAGAACATATTAAGAAGAGGTGGCAAGAATACACAGAACATCTGTACAAAAAAGATCTTCACAATCAAGATAATCTGATGGTGTCATCGCTCACCTAGAGCCAGACATCCTGGAATGTGAAGTTAAGTGGGCCTTAGAAAGCATCACTCCGAACAAAGCTAGTGGAGGTGATGGAATTCCAGTAGAGCTATTTCAAATCCTGAAAGATGATGCTGTGAAAAAGTGCTGCACTCCATATGTCAGCAAATTTGGAAAACTCAGCAGTGGCCACAGGACTGGAAAAGGTCACTTTTCATTCCAATCCCAAAGAAAGGCAATGCCAAAGAATGCTCAAACCACCACACAATTGCACTCATCTCACATGCTAGTAAAATAATGCTCAAAATTCTCCAAGCCAGGCTTCAACAATATGTGAACTGTGAACTTCCAGATGTTCAAGCTGGATTTAGAAAAGGCAGAGGAACCAGAGATCAAATTGCCAACATCTGCTGGATCACTGAAAAAGCAAGAGAGTTCCAGAAGAACATCTATTTCTGCTTTATTGACTATGCCAAAGCCTTTGACCGTGTGGATCACAAGAAACTGTGGAAAATTCTGAAAGAGATGAGAATACCAGACCACCTGACCGGCCTCTTGAGAAATATGTATGCAGGTCAGAAAACAACAGTTAGAACTGGACATGGAACAACAGACTAGTTCCAAATAGGAAAAGGAGTACATCAAGGCTGTACATTGTCACCCTGCTTATTTAACTTATATGCAGAGTACATCATGAGAAACGCTGAGCTGAAAGAAGCACAAGCTGGAATCAAGATTGCCGGGAGAAATATCAATAACCTCAGATATGCAGATGACACCACCTTATGGCAGAAAGTGAAGAAGAACTAAAAAGCCTCTTGATGAAAGTGAAAGAGGAGAGTGAAAAAGTTTGCTTAAAGCTCAACATTCAGAAAACGAAGATCATGGCATCTGGTCCCATCACTTCATGGCAAATAGATGGGGAAACAGTGGAAACAGTGTCAGACTTTATTTTGGGGGCTCCAAAATCACTGCAGATGGTGATTGCAGCCATGAAATTAAAAGACGCTTACTCCTTGGAAGGAAAGTTATGACCAACCTAGATAGCACATTCAAAAGCAGAGACATTACTTTGCCAACAAAGGTCCATCTAGTCAAGGCTATGGTTTTTCCAGTAGTCATGTATGGATGTGAGAGTTGGACTGTGAAGAAAGCTGAGCACCAAAGAATGGATGCTTTTGAACTGTGGTGTTGGAGAAGACTCTTGAGAGTCCCTTGGACTACAGGGAGATCCAACCAGTCCATTCTAAAGGAGATCAGTCCTGGGTGTTCTTTGGAAGGAATGATGCTAAAGCTGAAACTCCAGTACTTTGGCCACCTCATGTGAAGAGTTGACTCATTGGAAAACACTCTGATGCTGGGAGGGATTAGGGGCAGGAGGAGAAGGGGACGACCGAGGATGAGATGGCTGGCTGGCATCACCGACTCGATGGATGTGAGTTTGAGTGAACTCCGGGAGTTGGTGATGGACAGGGAGGCCTGGCATGCTGTGATTCATGGGGTCACAAAAAGTCAGATACGACTGAGCGACTGAACTGAACTGACTGTGCGTCTCCATCTGTATAGCAGTCTGCTTTACAGCGAATACACAAAAACTGCTATATCTTCTCACGAAACTGAGATCCACCATTCAGAATGCCTTTTGGCATAAACAGACTTTGATTTGTTCAACAAAATACTATGATTTTCAACCTTGTTCTTGGTTTAAGTCATTGAATACAGAAAATAAGCTGATGTGCCTTAATCATATTTAATAGCTTACGATTTGTCCTAGGTTCTTATGGATTAGAAAAATTACTTGTTTTACAGTAAGTCTCCTACATACACACCTTCAAGTTGTGAGCTTTGAACGATGCGACATGCGTTCGCACGTCCAATCACATACGTTAGTTCACGCGTCTGATGCGCACTGTCAGGCACCTGCCTCCTCTGCAAGTGGCCGTGCTTGAGTGTACTTTACACAGTACAGTGCTGTTGCTGCGCAACATGAGGCGCTTACTAACGACGATGATGGAACTGGAGGCCCAGAGAAAGGAGGAAGAGAGACAAGAGGAAGAAGGAGCTGAAGAACCGAAGAGAGTCACAATGCAGGAAATGGCAAGGGGGTTTTCTTTATTTGAGGAAGCACTGTTAGGTTTTGAAGTACAGGACGTGAACACAGAATGGTATTTGAAGGCTGCAGCAGCCATTCAGAACACAATCCAGTGCTACTGAGTCATCTTTGACAAGAAACAAAGAGCTACTCCCCAGACATCACTGAGTCATTTTTTCAAGAGGGTTGATAGAATTGAATCCAGCAATGAACCAGAACCTGTGCCATCAACACCAAGCGTGAGTGAAACGGCAGCTTGCCCTCCATCTCCTGCGGCTGACAATCCTGCAGCTCTACCGTCTTCCACGCCCCCCTCCTTCCTCTTGTCGGTAACCCTTCTTGCCTCTTCGATCGATGCCAGCCCCTGTATGCCAGGTGTTGTGCTGAACTAGTGTACTTTCCAAGGTACTGTACTGTAAGATTAAACATGTTTTATTTTGCGTGCTTGTTTTTTATATATTACTTGTGTAAAAAGTATTACAAACCTATTACAATTATATAGTCGACTGTGTTAGTTGGTACGTAGGCTAACTTTGTTGGACTTAACAAATGAATTGGACTTACAAAAATGCACTCACAGAATGAAACTTGTTCATATATAGGGGACTTATTGCATTTTATTTCTTTTTACTGCCTTCTTAAAATTCCACTAATTCAACAACTCATCAAAGAGTAGGTGAGTCAACACTCCTTTATTGAAAGGGACAATCCAGGTCATGAGAAGTAACTGATTGATTTAACTTTTCTCTAATAATCTCTCCTGAGACTATCATCGGCCTCTAAACTCTCAAATTACTGCTGCTCCTTGGATATTTTCCATAAACTAATAGATTATTTAACCATTCATGATAAATTATTTCATAAATAATTTCACTGTTTTTCATAAATCAGGATTTCACTAAGTTTTAAAGTGATGAACAAGTAGTTCCTTTGTGCCCTTTTTTCTTTTTGAGCTTTGCAAGTAACACCTAAACAGGAACACCTAAACATGCCCTAGACCATCTCCATAATCCAGTTCTCCTTCTTCATTTTAACCCCTTCTACCCTGTCCAGCCCCATGGGACTTCCTGTTCTTCAGACACACATCATCACATCATCCTGTACAATCCTTTCAATATCCATGTGTGTGGTTACCGTACCTACACTTAGGAGAAACAAACTCAAAAATTAAAATACTTCTCAAAGCCACATAACTAGCACGAAACAATAAGTATTTTTACCCAGACCTGAATCCATGCTCTTTCATTCTACCTTATAGGTTCCCTGTACCAAGTTTCAGGAATGAGTTTTCTCGAGGAGGTGAAGACAATGAACAGGATTTGGGGATGTTACTTCCAGAATGCCTGTCTTGCTCACAAGCCCCATCTCACTTCAAAATTAAGGAAAACAGCTGTCATTTTCAAAAGTGATCAGTATCACCCTATGTACAGTGAAGTGAAACATGTAGTATCTTGGACAAAGCGGCTCCAGTTAATGTTTGCTAGGTGCCTTCTATGTGCCAAGACCTGTATCAGGCCTGCTTGCAGAATATTTTATTGCTAACCTCATGCTAACCTTTGAAGAGAGAAAGAAAAATCACCGTTTTAAAATGAAGTAGATAAGACTGTAAGAAAATTGTCCAAGACCACATAGTGTTAAGTGATGGAAAGAGGTTGAAACCCAAGTTTGAAAGCAAAAGTGTTAGTCGCTCAGTCATGTCCAACTCTGTGCAACCTCATGGACTGTCCCAGACCACCAGGCTCCTCTATCCATGGAATTCTCCAGGCAAGAATACTGGAGCGGGTTGCCATTTCCTTCTCCAGGGGATCTTCCCAACCCAGGGATCAAACCCAGGTCTCCTGCACTGCAGGCGGAGTCTTTACTACCTGAGCCACCAGGGAATCCCCCTTCACCTTCACTAGTTTAAATCACTCCAAAACCCTTATTCTTTCCTTCACTTTCCACTTGCTCTTGGGGGTTAGACTGTCTAATGGTCAGCTTTCTAGCCAAGTCATTAAACTGCATAACGTACCTTCTTAAAATGCCATAGATCACCTAAAACCACCCCAAAATTACCCAAAGTTTCACAGGGGTATTTTTTATATATCACTTAATGTCAAAACTAATGGCAAAGCTAAAGAAATTTAAAGAGCAGATATCCTGCTTTTTAAAGATTTAAAGAATCTTTAAAGAATTTAAAGAATCAGAATCAACACTGATTCAATATTGAGATTCTTCTCAGCTCTCTTTCTCTCTCTAAACCTCAAAACACATTTTGAAATGTGTGTGCAATCAACCACCATCTTGGCCACTTCACAAATGTTCAAACTAGATAACAATTTGTTATGTGTAACTATACAACACTTGTGTAACTTATCTATGTATAATCAATGTTTTCTTTTCAAAAATCAGTCCTTCTACATTGCAACTGCATGTGGTTTTAGAAAGCTTCCATCATTAATAATTGGCTTTCTCCTGAATGTCAGTTTCATCCATTCGTATGGAAGTCAGTTCCCCTTAAATAATCACTGAACTCTTCAAGGCAGTGCTAATCCTGAACTCACTCACTCTCAGTCCTATAATCATTCAAATGTTATGGTGTGGGGTTACAGAGGCAATGGCCCCTGGACAATCTATCCTTGATCACAGGCCTGACGACAGTTCCAGCTACTCAAGGGCCTCAGCCACACTGGACTCTCTCTCTCTCCCAGTGGCACCACCAAGAGGGTACAGCATAGGGAGGTAAGCGGCCACAGTCTCCATCAGACAACCCCCCACCAAGAACACTGGAGTGGGTTGCCATTTCCTTCTCCAGGGGAATCTTCCCAACCCAAGGATCAAACCCAGGTTTGATCAAACACCAAGTCAACACTCAGTCTCAGTAAAAGCAGCAACTTGTTATATGAACACAGCATCCAGCCATGTGGCCTAAGGGCCTCTTCCCCTTCCAACTGGTTTGCTCATTGAAAGGTCCTCCCAAAGAAACTCTAGAGCCCCACACCTTCTGCCCTCACATACAACAGTCTTCATTCTGCGCCTCCTTCAGAGTTCACTCTCTGTCCTTTCCTTTACCTTGATGATCTGCTTGATTACCACGCACTTTCATTACAGCACACATTTCCTAACCTGGCTCCCTCCTTCAGATCTCTCCCCGTCCAATTCATTCTGCTGCCTGACTAACCCTGCTGCAACGTCATGTTCAGCAAGTCACTCCCCTGCCCCGAGAACTGGTAGCTCCCCTGCTTGATGATACAGCCCAGACTCCTCGGCATACTATTCAAGTGCTTTACACCCAGACTTCCTCTTCTGTATCTTCTGTGAGGTTCCTGCTTCCACTGATGATCAGTAAACACATCTGTCACAGTCCCAGCTTCACCCACAGTTTACTGGGCCCTGCTATCTCTCCCACCACCTGCCAAAATCCTGTCCTCTATTAAAGCACTTCCTCCTCTCAAAAGCCATGCTTCCTTTCTCATTATACCCATAAATATCCTCTGAAGTATTTCCCATTGAAAGTGATCTTAAATCCTCTTTGGCACCAGCAGAGCACAGGATGAAGCTCATACAGGCGTGCAGGTGTGCACTTAAGGACACGCCTAGTGAACCCTGGCCAACCCACGGCAGTGACCTGGCCCCTCTCGGAGCATCCCCTGTTGACTCTACTCTGTAGGCACTGAGCTGAGGGTGCTTCTCTCCTCAGAGCCAAGCAAAGTTGGAAACCGAAACCTCAGAGCTCCTGGAAGCAGCACCACAGCAGCCACGGAGTAAATGAGTGCTCTGGGTCGCTGAGTTGTCTCAGAAGAGAAAGACAAAGGATATGACAAAATGGAAAACACCTTTGTCAATAAAAATTAGCTCCTGAAGAACTTACAAGTAGCCACCAGTTCTCCAGCACACTTCGTATGAATGTGTTTAACCAGTTTCTTGTCATTATTTGGTGAAATATAGCTAACTGAAACTCAGATTTCTAATGTAATAGTATTTTCTGTGATCAAGCCTAATAAAAAAATGTCTTTGAACTGTGACTAATTTCCTCTTCTTTCATCAGTTTCATAATAAATTAAGTGGCAATACTCTGATCAGTCGAAGTATAGAAAGAAAAAGTTTAAAAATTAGATGCATGAGGTATGAACCTATATAATAGATGAGAATTTAAAACTCGGTAAGTTGAAATTTAAGAACTACTCTGACAAGCTAAAACATGAGAACATTTATTCAACACAAATTATAATAAACAAAATATCAGAGCTGTTAAAATAATAACTGGCTAAAATCACTGACATGTAAACAAAAAGTTATTGCATAATTTAAACAATTAAAATTATTTAATAGCTCCAGGAATGATATAAACCAAATTGAGTGTCAAAATAACCACAAAAGTAAATAAAATGAAACCATAAGACATTTATCAGAAATTACAACTTTAAAAATCCAAATATAAAAATTTTACCTCATGAAGAAAAAACTTGGAGAATTTTAACCTAAAATGTCAGGGCATTGCTAGGATATGGCATTGAAATCACAGAAATGTCATTCATAAGAGCGGCTACACTGAGAAAGCCTGGCCTGGTAAGGAACAGCTTGGGCTTTGGAGTCAGAAAGACGTAAGGCCGACTGCTGACAAGGGCTCCAGCTAGCTGTGTGACTCCAGGTGGTTTGCTCAACCTCTCTGAGGCACAGCTTCCATACCTACAGCATGAGAATGAGCATGTTTACCTAAGGAAGTTAGCATGAAGACTTAACAACACACTCTACAAAATGCATCCTAATCCCTCACTAAATAATGTCTCATGTTGTCTCCACTCACTCACTCCTTCATTCATCTAGAATCTGTGGGGAAAACAAAGACGAGATCTCTATCCTTGCTGGAGTTCTTACAACACAGGCATTTAGAAACCACAGGCTCTGACTGCTACAAGAATTGTGCAGGTGAAAGAGGGCAGGAGGAATGGTAGAATTAATAGAAATACTATATCTATGTCTCATCCTTAATATCAGAATAAACAAATAGATAACACAGCAGATGGCTGTGAGGAAAAAAGAGGAATCACAATAAAGCACACAGCAATAATACTCTCTCTCTGCATACTACATTCCAAATCCAACTGGCTTTGCTTCTAGCACTCTGCAACATGTTGACTCGGATACCCTGTAAAAGCCACAATCTGATTCTGTAATTGGCCCCAATTAAGTCACTTAATCCAATCACCTCCTTTTCCATTAAGTGAGTCCTATCTGTCCAGTATGTAGATAAGGAGAACAGCAGCAAAGGTGAGATGGCAGGATGACAGTGAGGGACACAGGAGTTGGTCACACTCACAACAGGGTCCGGAAGCTGGCAGCAAGGCAAGGTCAGTGTCTGGAACCAGTGATCAGGCTGGATATTCAGGTCAGATAAGGCCCGGGGTCAGAGCCAAATAAAGAAGCCCAAGCAAACAGTATTTCTCTTTCCCAGGCTGTTGTTTGAACTGCCTATTCCCGTCTGCAGTTCCCAACCCTAGGCCTGCTATTAACCATATGGAAGCCATGGAGAAGTCTAGGTGCGTGGGGGCAAGAAATGGGGGAGGAGGGGCCTCTCTGAGCGAATACTTCTGCAATTAATTTCAAGAATCATCGACTGCCTGCCTAATGGGTACTGGAGCCTTGAAATCAAAATAAGAACTATCAGTGATGCTGTGCACTCCCACCCACACAAGAAATACACACCGAACAATTATATGTCCGGGATTTATACACCCCAGATTTGAAAAGTGCGTGTGTTTGCTTGCGCTCATTCAGAGAAACGTCTAGAGCAATGAGGGGCCACGGTTCCATGTTCTCTTACAGCCTCTGGTTTAACTGCCTCTGAGGCCATTAAGCTTTCACATTTATTCAAACATAAACACGAACATTTCCCCTTCGATGTCTTTTTTTTCCCTCCCATAATAATCTGCACTCTAATTCAAAGAAATGCAATTTCATCGTTGGTTCACCAGGCTGATGTTTGAGAAAAGATCGTGTGATGCAGACCATAATGACTAAGGAATAGAATGAAGGCTCCACGGGCAGATGACTTCAAGCAATACCGTCATTTACTATAAAGTGCTTCCTTCCCTGATGAAAGGTTGGGGGAAATTAAGCTCTAACTGCAGCCATGAATTGTTATATGCTGGATGCCAACTGTCACCATCCTCGTGAATGGTGAATCTCTTAACTCAGAAAAGACTCTGGCCACTAGGCAGAGGGGGCTGAGGAGGGCTGTGGCCACCATGACGGAGTTATTCAATATTATTGTTCTGCTGGGAAGTGCCAGTTTTACCCCAGCACTAACCATATGAACAGCCACACAGGGTTCATACGAGCCACAGCTGAAGCAGGTGGTTTAACTGAGTGCCTGGATGCTGCATGGCAAGAAGATTTTGGTTTGATTCCTGTCCTCAGTCAAAAGTGACTCTTCCTGGCCAAAGAGAGCCTGTTACCCTTCTACGAACAATTGCAGGACGCTGACCTCCTGCAAACAACAGAAAAGGGAGAAGCCATTCCTGGATAAACAAGCAACTCACAGGTCACCATTTGCAAAAGAGGGAGTGAAATAGCTGCCAGAAAAAATCAAGCAGATTTAGAATCTGTTTAAATCTAAACCCTGAACATTTGGAGATGGAAGGGTCAAATACTTACTGCAAACGGGGGGAAAAAAGCCCTTGAAACAAGAAAGTCCTATCCCAGAATGTATCTAAGTAAGCAAAAGCTTCACATGGACACCAGAGCACAAATCTCCAGTCCTTCAGGATGCTTTGCCTCTTGGGAGATGGACAAAGATCTGGAAGGGATGCCCTAAAGGGAAAGCCAAGTGCAAAGAAGAAACTTACAATCCCCTTAATGTCAGTGTTAGTCACTCAGTTGTGTACAACTCTTTACTACCCTGCAGGCTCCTCTTGTCCATAGGATTCTCCAGGCAAGAATACTGGAGTGGTTATCCATTCCCTTCCCCAGGGGAATCATCCTGACCCAGGGATCGACCCAGGTACCCGGGTCTCCTGCATTGCAGGCAGATTCTAATCCCTGTGGGATTAACTAGTTAATCACCTACTCTGTCCCTATCATTCCATAGTGAAATTCTTTTCTCTCTCACTCTCTCATGAGTATACAATGGAGTTTTTCAAAAGTTATATGATCTCACAAAAAAGATTAAAGGAAGAAACAATATGAGAATACAGCTGCCTATTATAAAGCCAGACAATAAGATTGGCAAACATATAAAACAATATCACTCTTTTCACTACCATTTTTTAAATAAAAATGTTATTTATGTTTAAAAAAAGCAAGTGATCAGATGGTCATGGGTGTCCCTGTTGGAAGCCAAAGGTAGAAGACAAGCTTGGGAAGAACAGAGGATGGGGTGAAGAGCCTGCAAAGCATCCTCCTATTAGCTTCCATGGATCCCACTTTCTCTCCAGAAAGTCATGGGCAAGATGGCAGAGAGATGAAGGTTGTCAGGAAAAAGCAAGTGTAAAGTGAGACCTGGACACTGGGGCTAGCTAGTTGACCAAAAGCTGACACTGCCTAGCCACCAGATTCCACGGGGAGAAGCAGGACTTGGCACCAGAGGACAACTCGCATGTGTGGAGTAGGCACCTGTGTCAACAAACATTCCATGGAACAGGCTCAGAGCAGGTGGGAGCCTAAGAACCTGCAAAGTGAGACACAGACGAAAGATTTTTCCTACCCAAAGGTTTTCCAAGCTGCAAGGTGGACATAATTTCATAGTCTACCCGAATAAATGATTTGCAGCATACTGTACAGCATTATGATAGATACTCCAGGGAAATAAAAACCCAGGAAAATAATACCATCATTGGTAAAGCCCTCTCAGTAATTAGGAGGTGACTAACAGCACTCCACATACCAACTATACAAGCTTAATGTTCCCTGACAGCCCAAGACACTTTCAGCCCTAAGTCTTTTATTTTTCTTTTTAATCATCATATACTTTGTTTCCCAGTAGAAAATATGAACTGGTTTCCTTGCTCGGTTAGATAGCAATTTAATGTATCCATTCTCCTATACCCACTACAGCAAATATCCAAACAGTTCCTAACACAACTATTTTTCATATATGGATTGATCTAAAAACACACACAAGAGAAAAAATAATGCCAGCTTTTTTTTCCCTCTGTAGGTAGTAATCAAGGTGACTTGTTTGGTTAGTTGGGTTTTTCTAAGCAATTATTTTCTTATCCAGAGGAAAAAGCTACTAGTTCTGTAAATGTCAACTTCTAAAAAGAAGTATGTACCTTTTAGACAAGAGGAAAACAGCTCTAAGGTGGGAAGAAGGGAGGGTTTTTTTTATGTTGATGAAACAGTGTTCTTTTAAATGGCAATTGACAATACTCTTACTAGCTTAGTCATAAAAAATTATTCACAAATAATTGTAGCAGAGCTTTGTGTCCCAGGCAGGAAAAAATGTCTCACAGAACGACAGATGACTTTGTAAGATAAACACCAGAATTTGTCATCTGGTACTTATTCACCACCTACTGAATGAAAGCCTACAAAGTTATTCTAAACCATAGAATAGTTTCATGTGAAAGATCCATTCAATGATATTTGTAGTCTCATAAATGAATTTCTAAAGATCATAAATCCACAGAAAATTTAAAAGTCAGGCTTATTCCCTGCCACTAGCCAGTGTTCCCCATCTAGTGTAAAATGTCTCAGATTGATGAGCTTAATACCTTCACAAATATTTTCACTGTATGGCTTCATTTTTTCCAACTTATCTGTAACATTTGATGTCCTCCAAAAGTATCTCTAAGCTTTGCTTCCCTGTTTGCATAGCCACTATCCTGATTCAGCCCCCTCACTTCAACATGCTGAACTTCTTTAATTTCTCCAAGCTTTGAATTTCATAAAATCCCTAAATCATAATTCTTCAACAGCTTTTTCACTACCCTGACTGGGGACACCTCCTTTCCTTCTGGAGCTTCTCCACCCTCCAAAGCAGAGACCCCCATGACTAACCGCCCAATCCCCTCCAGCTGATGTTTTTTGGATGGAGATACTGTATGGATTATGCTCACCCCTTTCTGCACGCTTTGCTCCTGTTCAGCTCTATCTCTCTGCCATCTCATGTGTCTGCTCGCCAACAACCCCTCCCCGTTCCACCATCATCTCTTTTAAGTTGGGTTCTCTAGTATTGTTGAAAGAGCCTTTTGTTACGGAACCGTGTCATAGCATGCACGTTTGAACTATTTTCTGAATTAGATTGTTCTTCAAAGGCAGATACTATGACTCTTCTTTCTGTACCCTTTCTGGTATTTAATACACAGCCCCCAAACCAACTCTACTCAATCGATGATTATTGACTGAGGGATGATGTTATGGGTGTCTAGCATCGACTCGGATTGTATATATCCTGCTGTGGAGATAAAAGGTTCTCAGACAGGGTTTTCTAGTCAGAATAGTACTAAGGTCATTGTCTACATGGTACATGAGAAATGCAGGAAAACAGTCACTCAGTTCTGCTTTTTCATAAGAACTAGCCTTTGCTTCTGTTATTTTTTGACATTTTAGATAAAAGCATTGAGGAAGAAACTGGTGTAAAGGGATAAATCTCAGATGTCTGAAAAACATTTTCAGTTTTTGACTGTACTATGAATATGCATAAATAAACCAGAAGCAGTCCAAAGAATCAAAATTCCAAAAAAATTTACATCATGTGCGCAAATCCTGGTCTTACTCCTGTTGTTACAAACCAAATGCATTGTAACCTGAAATTCTCTCTTATTTGTGTGTATATACTGACCCTAACCCTAACCCTAATTAAAGACATTTGAGTTTGACCATCAGATTTGTTGATTTTTCAAACCATTCTAGTCTTTTTCTGACCTACATTGATTTCTCTACATTCAGAATAAAATCATGTTTGGTAGTGACAATGTTGTCTGAAATTTTCCTTCACAAAACCTCCTTCAAAATGCAGACATCACTAAAGAATAAAAAGAGGAAAATAAAAAGCCATTTTGATATTAGAAAAATTCTTGTTCTTGTAAGAATATCTGCTGAGTCAAATAGCTAAAAGTCCTAAAACTGAAGTAAAACATCCCTTCTTCTGTCTACATCCCCTGGACTGGGGTCCTGAGCAGCGGCATTAACTTTCAGAAGCCTGGTAGCAGCGCACGACTCCAAGTCAATCCAACAATGTGGCAGTATGAGAAACCAGGAAATGTGGACCAATTTCTGGGGCAAAAAACCTAAGCATTCCACATGGGAAAGGAGACCAAGGATATGGGAAACTCTTGGCAAAATTCTGGGAGGAGATGCCAGGAGGGCTCATTATTTGCAGCAAAATTTGATGGAACTGGATCCAAAATACTAACGTGTGTAAGAATTATTACACGGGGTTCTTAATAACAATGTGGATTTCTAGAGTTTCCTTCTCAGTGAGTCTGGGGCCAGGCCCACAAATGAGTATTTTCAACACACTCACCAGGCAACTGTGATGTGGGAAACCACAATTTTGAGAGACATTAATCTGCAGATGGTGATTGCAGCCTGAAATTAAAAGACACCTACTCCTTGGAAGAAAAGTTATGACCAACCTCGATAGCATATTCAAAAGCAGAGACATTACTTTGCCGACTAAGGTCCATCTAGTCAAGGCTATGGTTTTCCCAGTAGTCATGTATGGATGTGAGAGTTGGACTGTGAAGAAGGCTGAGCACCGAAGAATTGAAGCTTTTGAACCGTGGTGTTGGAGAAGACTCTTGAGAGTCCCTTGGACTGCAAGGAGATCCAACCAATCCATTCTGAAGGAGATCAGCCCTGGGATTTCTTTGGAAGGAATGATGCTAAAGCTGAAACTCCAGTACTTTGGCCACCTCATGTGAAGAGTTGACTCATTGGAAAAGAGTCTGATGCTGGGGGGGATTGGGGGCAGGAGGAGAAGGGGACGACCAAGGATGAGATGGCTGGATGGCATCACGGACTCGATGGGCGTGAGTCTGAGTGAACTCCAGGAGATGGTGATGGACAGGGAGGCCTGGTGTGCTGCGATTCATGGGGTCACAAAGAGTCGGACACGACTGAGCGACTGAACTGAACTGAATCTACGGGAAGTGCCTCTCACTTCTTTCTCCTCTAAAATCCTTACAGTACTATCCTTTCTAGAGGTCTCTGGGCATTTCTGAGGTAAACAGGGACAATTAGATAATAGGTCCTTTAATGGAACAAAAGAAGAAACATCAAGATTTTATTACTTCGGGGGCTTCCCCGGTGGTCTAGTGGTTGAGTCCCCACTTCCAATGCGGGGGGATGGGTTCAATCCCTGACCCAGGGAACTAAGATTCCACATGCCATGTCGCCAAAATAAAGAAATAATTTTTTAATCGACTTTTTGAAAAAAGATCTTACCCCAAATTCTTAGGTTCCTACTAATATGAGAGCAGCACCTGGGCTCTCTTTCTCACACACACAAGCAAACATGCAGATAAACAGCAGATTGAGGGGAGGAAGTTCAAATGCAGCTGCAGTCCCTGAGTTGTACAGTCAGGCACAAGCCTCAGTTCTTCGAGTCTCCCCAGCAAAAAGCCGAGTACATGATGTAAAATAGACATCCAACAAACATTTGCTATAGACCGAGTAACTTTAGAGCTGTAAGTTCACCTCTTAAGTCATCAGGGACATCCCTAGTAACCCCACAAAACTGAACTGAAAATGTCTGGTGTTACCAACTGTGAAGGAAGAAAACAATGAAATGCTAACTACATACAAGCAATTATGTTCGAAATCACTGTTTTTTTTTCTTTTCATATATAGCCACCAACAGATAGATAATAGAGATAGGTAGATAGATATAACAGAGATAATTGCATAAGAATGCATTAATGCTCTCATATACATTTTTTAATTATTTCAATTTTTTTCCCCTTAGTTTGGCTCACTATGGATAGGTTTCCAGAACAAACTCTAACACCCTAGTGTATATTAGTTCATATTTTTCTCCCTACATCTGCTGCTGTTGCTGCTAAGTCGCTTCAGTCGTGTCCAACTCTGTGTGACCCCATAGACGGCAGCCCACCAGGCTCCCCCATCCTGCCATACTGGAGTGGGTTGCCATTTCCTTCTCCAGTGCATGAAAGTGAAGTCTCTCAGTCGTGTCCAACTCTTCGCGACCCCATGGACTGCAGCCTACCAGGCTCCTCTGTCCATGGGATTTTCCAGGCAAGAGTACTGGAGTGGGGTGCCATTGCCTTCTCCCTACATATATACTCTTAATCAGACATATAGAAATACAGACACAGACATGCACAGAGGGAGTGTTTTCTAACTGACACACTTTTCTGTATCTATAGTTCTCACTGGGCAATATCATATGGACATCCCAAATTTTAATGGCTGCATAATATTCTTTGGTCTGGGTTATCCTAATTTATTCTACTATCACCTTGTTGATGGGCTTTCAGTTTCCAGTTTTTTGCTGCTACAAATGATGCTGACCGAGAGATCCTTGCCCATATGCCTTACATGTTGATATTTCTTTTTCTATAGGAGAAATTTCCAGGAGTGGACCTGCTGGATCAAAGAGTATATATATTTTTAAGGTTTAACAGTTGATGCCAGACTGCTTTCTTTAAGGCAGTAACATTTCACATTTCCCAAACAGTTAATTAAAAGATAAAATTGTGCTTAGAGGGCAGTGAATCCATAACCTCTCTGTGCCAGCCTCTAGCCTCTGCCCAGCCTCTAAATTCAGCCTATTCTTCTCAGCTCCTCCCACTGGCTGACTTGACCACACTCCCTAAAACTTGGGGCTCTGATGACCTTTGCTAACTCATGAACTCCCTTTGATTTTAAAGTTCGCATATTTGTACTTCTATATCTTTTCCAAAGGAGAATTTCAATGGCTTTGATCAAACTTCCAAAGGGGTCCCATGACCCAAAAAGAATGAGGGGCCACTGCTCTGGAGTCTGCAGAATAACAAGAGGACTGGGATGTTGCTGATGACGTGATTTAATTCTCCTGACGATAATCCCCCCAAAAGTGGATTTTATTGGAGAAGCTTTTCTGTGTCCATCAAACAACTAAAAATATTTTATCAACATTATTTTAAGAAGGAACAACCTCTACAAACAGATTACAAAAGGGCATGGGTGCTGTAGAGTTATTTTCAAAATCAGCTGAAGATCATTTCCTCTCCAATATATAGTTTCTCAGAGTAGCTGGTATTTGATCTACATAAAGGGAAAGAAAGTCGTTCTGGGCTTCCATTCAAAGAAAAGGTAAATATCTCATCGGAGAATGTGAGGGGAAGACTAAACAGACTGCAAAAAAAAAAAAAAAAAAACAACTGTTTACAGAATTTGGGAGAATATCTGTTGAGAAACTCAATAAACGCCTCTAAGTCAGGGGTCATGTCCCCCTCTTCAATACTGCTGGCTTCTGTCTACACACACCTTCACCCCAAGAGCAGGCAGTGTCTGGTCAAAGGAGGTATTCAGTAAATGTAGTTTAAACCAATAAATAATCGAAGCAACTTTTTATAGAGAATTAAATTACAGGAAGTACATGTGGGTCCTTACATGAGATTACTTTGCTAGCAAAGGTTTGAAATCAAAAATGTCTTGAATTTTCTTAATTTGTAACTAATGCCAAGAAACAATTAGAAAAGCATCTGTCTACTTCTCAAGAAAGTATCTAATTCTTCATTCTTATAAGACTATTTTATGAAATTTCTTTGTTTCTATTTCATTTCATACATTATCACCCTTATCATCAAACGGTATAAATATAATCCAGAACTGCTTAGCTGTATTATCAGGTAATAACCACTACATTAATAAGACCTCTAGCTTCTGATTTAAAATCTGAAACAAAGGATAAAGAAAACAGATATTAAAAAAAAATTAAATTAACAAACTACAGAGAGAGTAAGGCCCGTCAAAACAGGTAAAGCTTTAATGATGTCTCTTCTCCTTATCCTGTGAAAAGTGAGTGATCTGCCCTCTGAAATAGGTGATATTTTGAAAAAGCTCTCATTACCTCCCTTCCAGTAATAATACCAGCTCTGTTATTCCTTTTCACCTCAGCTAGTTCCTAAAACATATGGAATGACTAAAAGACACAGGAACTGCAGAGCTCATTTACATGATGGAAACTAAGATTGCGAACGGTGCAGCTATTTCAGAGTCCAGCAGTGAATTAAATCATACTTAGTCATTTGATAACAAAAGAGAAAAGAAGATTCACATGCTCTAGTCTTGCAGGTTTTCAAGGAGACTATTTTCTAAACATTGTCTCTCTAAGCCAGCTTTATTATATTATTATATATTGAATACATATATGTGTGTGTATCTGCATATTATACACATATATATACATGTGTATACATATATTCACAATGTATATATGTATGTTATGTGCATATATACACATACATATAAACATTTTACATGTGTTATGCGTAATAATATACGTAGTATATATACATACCTAAGACTTAAGTGGTATTCCTGTAGAGAGTAAAATATTCTAGAACAAAAATCCTCTCAAAGCCTTGGGGATTATCCAGTTCTAAACAAATCTTTAGAAAACATATAGAAGAAACACAGATAAGATTTACTTTGGGTTTAGTTTTAATGATTGAAAGTATTGCAGCCATACTAGAGATTTTTAAAATCTGTATAGGGGCTCTGAAAAAGGGAAAGTGGTAGTTGCTCAGTCATGTCTGACTCTTTGTGATCCCATGGACTATAGCCCACCAGGCCCCTCAGTCCATTGAATTCTCCAGGAAAAAATACTGGAGTGGTCAGCCATTACCTTCTCCAAGGGATCTTCCCAAGCCAGAGATCGAACCCAGGTCTCCTGCATTGCAAGCAAATTCTTAACCATTTGAACCACCAGGGAAGTCCTGTATAGGAACTCTAAGATTGTTTAATTAAAAATAGGATCCTTAGTTTTACTGTTCTTCACTTCTGTAGTTTTAAGTATGTGAAATCTGGTATATTTAGTTGCTTGGTGTCTAAAAGTACTGTGTGCTTAGGAAGCTAAATCTGTAGCTAAAGGGGCTTGTTAAATTTTCCTTAGAAGATGTTTGCAGAGCATAGATTCCCTTGAAATATAAACAATTTCATATTAATAGGAATCAGAGCACCAGTCAAACAGAGCCTAGATGTCCCTTCTAGTTAGGATCAAATTTGGGTTCCCTTAACTTCTGATCTACTATCACCCTTATGCTTGATCACCAGAAATTAAGACAGGCTGGAAAGGACGAAGGAAGGGAAGGGAATTCTAACTGCTCTCCTCACCCACTAAAAAAAGTACAACCAATATTTTTGGAAGCTTAAGTAGAGATCTCATTTCAGAACACAACACAGTAATTGTTCCAAATGAAAGCTTTTTTAAAGAATGAAGCCATCACAGTCATCTTTCTGCACAGAATTTCTCAAGCCAGTTTTCATCTGTACAAGGACCACGTAGAACTCCAGCAGGCAGTCCTTCTGAAGACAGTGGATGCTACAAGCAAAGTTCTGAAATAACATGAAATAATTAGACCAAATAATTTCTGGCAAAAGAACACACAGGGACTTTATGAGAGCTGAAAGACTCAGTGTGCTCATCAGGCCTACTGTGTGCTGCTGGCTACTACCAAGAGGACCTTTCTGAGTCCAATAGTGGACAATAGATTTGGTTTTGCTGATTCCATGATGAGACGGTGACCTCGGAGGGAAGCAAGGGTGAAGTGCTGGACCCAGGCCCACTCATTTTCTCCTTTAACGCCTCTGAGCTCAGTGGCATCTCCTTGGCCTCCTGCTCCCTGGGCCCCTGCTGGCGTCCTGCCGAAGACTATGGCTGGTGACCTCATGTTGTCTTCTCCCCCAGCTCAGAAAAGGCCTGCTGGCATCGGCACCATACCTGCCTGTCCGGGCTTCTCACTCAGGTCTCACTGGTCCTGCCTGCCTGCACACCATCCCTGGCTCCTGGGGCCCGTTATTCCTTCATGGCATTGCCCATGCCAGCTCCACAGCAAGCACCCTCAGCATCTCTCTACTGTCTCCACACCGGAATATCCATCCCCCTCTGCCCCACATGAGAGACTAAGACGCCGATAAACAGCACTCAGGTTCCCTCCCTGCCTGCACACCGCATAAGCCCGAGTATACCATGGAGGAGGGAGGAGGTCTGCAGGACGTCTTGCAGGGTGGTCTTCTCTGCTTCTTGCCTTTCTCCACCCATCTACCATGCCTCCCTCATCTTCCCTTTCAGAGACTTAAGCCAGAAGAGAGAGGGGAGGTCACGTTTCAGCCTCTGATTTTTTCCCACCTTCCTTCTACAAGCTACCATGGCCAGAAGGGAAGACAGGCCTCCTCTTCACCTGGGACCATATTTCCTCCTTCTCAAAGAGGGGGTTGCTCTTCTCCTTTCTCTGGAGCCATAAGTGTGAAATAGTAGGGCAGAACACAATTTATAGAAGACAAAGATGAAAAACTACATTGATGTATTTTCAAGACAGTCTCCTCATCACAGCTGTTACACCATGACCCCAGAGCCACAATATTGATAGGCTATATATTCAAATGCCTAATTAAAGGACAAGTCATCTGCCTCTGGCCCACAGAATAAAAACAAGTAGCTTGCTGCCTGCCATCCCAGAGAACCGCACCTCCACCCTCCAACCTCCACCACGGGCTGTGGGAATGATGTGGGGGGCAGGGACAGGATGAGCCCAGGGTACCAAAGAACCACGCTGCTGGGACTCTGAGAACAGATGGAAAGAATATGGGTCATTTCAGGAGGATGAGGAGGAGACCAGGCTCCAATGATGAAAGGCTCTAAAACTCCATCATGACACAGCAAATCAAAACATCTTGGTTATTTTGCTGTCCGTCACCACTGACATTTTTGCCTCTTACATCATTTTATCCAGAAGTGAAAGAGAAAAACAATCTGACTTGTGGGAGATGGTGGGGGTGAGAGTTAACATCTGCACAGCATGTTATGTTCCCTGAAAGAAATGTGCCACACCAAGTGAATTAATATTTCTCCTTTGAAGTACTGATTCACATTCAGCCCTTCCTATATGTGAAACACAATCTCTCATCATTTTCACTGCCTCGAAACCTTGAAAAGAAACATGCCGAAGCTTTTCCCTGTGAACTTTTACCTTTACATACATGAGAAAGCGCTTATTGTGAGAAATAAGAAGCATCACCGTAGGATCAGAACACAGCATCAAATGGTGAGGAATCAAAAGATGGGAACTATACAGCTGCCAAAATTAAGTTCAAAGAAAATGGAAAATTAAAAAGCAAATATGAAAGGCTTCTTGTCCGAGAGCAGTGTAATGTAAGCATTACCCACAGAAACTATCTGGAGAGACAATCTTCTGTTTAGAAGTCTGAGCTTGTCAGATGAGATAAGGACCAGTAAGAGGACCCAGCAAAGAGCAACGGATTGTCAGCTAAGATGGCAAAGTGGGAAAAAAAGAAAAGAGAGAGAAACACACTTAGAAATGGGATCCACATCTGGGCAGGAGGCAGCAGGCCACTCTGAGATCCCATTATGTATCTGTCTGCTGAGAAGCACTCAGGCCTCTAACACCCCGAAAATGTTTTTAAACATAACTATAATACACACTGCTCTCTCTGCAGCTCTTGTCACAGTTGCAATTTTTCCTACGGTAGTTAACGTTTGTTAATTTTTTATTATCATCCTCTCCTCTACTAGACCATAAGTCTCTGGAGAGTAAGGGCTTTATCTGGTTTTGCTCACTACGGCATCCCCAATATCTAGCACAGAATTTGGCATATCCCTGGTGCTGGGTGGCAAATGAAAAATTCAGGTCAAATTTCTGATCGGGTGAGAACCTCTGGGGTGAGATTTGACAGACATACAGAGGATGAACTCCAAAATGGCCCTTCGGTTTTCTTTCAACAATTAGTAATGTTCCTCAGTTATGGATCCGTTACTTTGAAGGAAGTCCATCCTCAATGATACCTTATTAAAAAGCAGTTGCTACCTGAGGGGAGTCTTGCGTTAGATAATAGTTTAACAACTTCCTGGATGGTTAGATGACAGATAACTGAGAGAAAAACCCTCCGGAAATGGAAAACAGAATTAGGAGACACAGAAAGGTGCCAAGGGCAAGCTAGAGAAAGAGAATGCTGGACACAGCCTTACCTCCTTGACCTTCAGAAGTATGTATTAGACACATGCCTTCATTAATTCCACAGAGATGTGTAACTATTCCCTAGAAAAAAAAATCACGCCACCTTCTCACCTTCCTACTATCATATATCCTGTTCCCGATGCACCATGTTTTGTATGCCTCCACAGAAACATGGACGATTAAAAAAGGATCATATGTCTCTTGCCTGGAAAATCCCATGGACGGAGGAGCCTGGTAGGCTGCAGTCCATGGGGTTGCTAAGAGTTGGACACAACTGAGCGACTTCACTTTCACTTTTCACTTTCCTGCACTGGAGAAGGAAATGGCAACCCACTCCAGTGTTCTTGCCTGGAGAATCCCAGGGATGGGGGAGCCTGGTGGGCTGCCGTCTATGGGGTCGCACAGAGTCGGACACGACTGAAGTGACTTAGCAGCAGCAGCATACATATGTCATAAAATTCAATCTTCAAATAAACCTTGTGTTAAAGATACCATACACATTTTAGAGAGAAAGAACCAGATGCAACAGGTCATAGGTGTTATCACTATTCCTTTACTTGACCTCTACAATCTCCCTCCTAAACATTTATATCTAGCTCATCCTCTGTCATTCAGCAAACCACCATAGATTTCTACTGCTAGTCTCTATTGGGTATGAATCTGTTGTGACAAACTGCAACTAAATAGCAATGATACCACATTTATGTTAATATCACAGGAAGACATTAATAAGAGGATACAGTGTCCCAAACTGCTATCCTCACATTGTTTTGAAATTTTCACTTACTTCTGTTGAGAAAAACTTTAAAAAGATGCTAACAATATTAAAAACTAAAATCCAAAAATGATTTTTAAAAAATCAACACAGACGACAAAATGAAGGCCCAAAGGTTCCAGAATCATTTGTAATTGATTCATCATCATCTCCGACTTCATCTTATCAGGACTCATAAATTATGCACACTCCATTTAAGAATACAGTGAACCCCAATTCTCCATTATTTTCAGGACTACAAACAACTAAGTCAAGTGGGAAAGTGTCTTTGTTTTAGCGTTGATTTTCAGAACTCAGCCCCACAGAGGCCCAGGGTTTCCTAAGACACTCACCCTGAGGCCCTGGAAGCAGAGGATGGGGAGAAGCAGAGAGAACACAAGGAGGGGAGTTTGCACCCCCCCTTCCCTTGCTTCAGCCACATCTGTCCTGTTTTGCTCTCTTCCTAGAAAGACTTCCCGTCAAAATTCCATTTGAAGAACAATTTCCCCAGCTTTAAGAAGTCTTCAGACATCCGATGAGTTCAAAACATCTGTCCATTTTCTTCCACTAAGAACATTCTACACAGCCCAAAGAAAAAACACTTGCTACAACATCACGTGAAAATAAAAAGTTAAAAAATTCTCTCCTAAGGGGCCTTTTCACCTGAAGTTTTTTAAAAGCTTAGGGACTGCCCAACTTACAAAAAGTTTGTGTTCCAGAAGTTTCATTTACCAGGCAAGTCTTTGGAACTCAAGGCTCACTTCCCCACAAAAAACAATGACATTCTGCTGTCTCAAGGCATGCAGAGAAAGCCGGATGCTCCAGAGGTAAAGTACAATGTTACTAATACCACTGGAAGGAAAGGTTTACATTTCTGCGCCTTATTGAATGGGTTCTGCGGGCCAGTGGGGGTGCCTAACCTCCAGTTCTGTTATTTCTTGGAGGCAGTTCATCCTGTGAGATGTGATTTCCAGGGCCGTCCACGTCCACTGGGGTCAGTGGCTGGCCATGTGGGCAGGCACCAGTCATCTGCAAGCTAGCTAACGCCTGCAGCCACTGCCTGTCACCAGTTCCAAAAAGCTAACTCATGGTTTCCTTGTTTATTCTCTGGTATTTCATATCATTTTATTATGACAATTGGCACCTAATACAGATCCCAAAAAAGCTTGAGAGGATCTAACACTCAGGCAAAAAAAAATGGGGGCTGGCAAAATTCATAACCCTCTCAAAAAGAGGACAGAGGAGAAAAAAAGAAAAAGACAACAACATGTAACCATAAATAACTTCCTAAGTTGGACTGCAACGGCTTTTGTTTTTCCTTCATTTTGGCTCATTTGGTAAGCTAATGAACTAAAAGAAAAGGATTAATTTTAACCAAACAATTACAAAGGATTTCAGAATTTCAAAACTCAGAGTCATGAACAGATGAGTAACGTGACTCATTTAGCATCACAGGTTATCAAAACAAGTAAATAAAATATTAATAACCAATTTTCCACCAAAACTGTTGAGCCATTCAGAATTCTTGATACCAAAACTCAAAGGACATGCTCTACCACAGAATCAAATCATTTAATACGCTAACTTTAAATGAATTGCCAGTCATGAACACTACCATTAGGGCAGGTATCTTTCCATGTCTTTGCAAAAGGTAGAAATACTCTAGAAGTGCTTGCATCTCTCACAAAGAAGGAGGGGAAAGAGAAGAAGGGGGAGGGGAGGAAGGGGAGGGAGAGGAGAGAGAAAGGACTTCCTCCTATGTGTGACGTTTGCACTTTATGCAAAATTCCACCCTTACATACACTGCACTACCAGCTGGCCCCTCAAGTACTTGCTTACACATCTCCTTTCCTAGGCGCTCTCCAAGTAATGTGACCAGAGTACTGGTTGAGACTGGACACTTGGGGCTCACAGATCCAGGTTGTATGTCAAGTTCAACTCCTTGCTGTTCGAAAGGGCAAGTTCTCTAAATTCTTTAAAGGTTGAATGCTTCCTCTACAGAGGGATGATAATAAACTCCTGTCTCATAGGGCTGTTTGAGAGGAAATGAAGTAGTGCATGTAAAATTATGTGCCCTGAAGATGATGATGATAATGGTGATGATGGTGATTTTCCTTCCTTTCCTTCCCCCACACCTAGCACAGTTCCTTGCACATAATAAGTAGTCAACGCATGCTTCTTGAATCGAGTTGAACTTCTCCATGCTGTCTGTCTGATGAAGTCCTACATTTTCTTTCTGGAGAAGATGATTTTTGAGGAAAATCATACAGAAAATCTGATGCCTTCACCTGACCAGTACTTGGAGACCACACAGCACTTTGTACCTCCCTCTATTAACTGACCCGCCGGCCATGAACTACACTCATGCTCTGCCTTGTTTGCAGCCTGCTACCTACGTGACGGAGAATAAAGGCAACCCTTCATGAAACTGTGAGCTCCTTTTTCCTTTTGCTTTTCCAGAGTTAGGCATGTGGTAGGAAAACAATAAATGCTTGTTCCTGGACCAAGTAGGTGGCATGTGTAGCCACTAACTGAACCCAAAGGGAGAGAGGTGCTCTCTCAAGGAAGGAGACAAGGTTCATATCAGATTCTGTGTCAGCCTTCAAGTTCCATTCAGACCCCGCTCTAGCGTGAAGCATGACCAGACCAAGCCATACTCATCCCTCCCCTTCTGAATCCTCACTGTAAATGAAACATGCTTGCTTGAGTGGAGGGGAGAGCATGTTAGTCCTATTTCCTCAGACATCCCATGAGCTCCGGGAAGGAAGGATTAACTAATTATAAATGCTTTTGCACATAACAAGGACATGTAACAGGAAGGAAACAAATATTTGATTTCTTGATTTAGTTCTGTTTTCCAGTGTGCTCGTAGTACTTCTCCAGAATCATCTAATTAATCCTAACTCGAGGAGAAGAAAGGCATATTGGATCTGCACAGACGGGAGCCAAGTCCTGGCATCCTCTGTGGTGTGAATGAGCAAAGGGGTGTTCTTGCCGGCTTTGCAACAGTGCCTCTCTTTGGCCGGCACTCAATTTTTTGAACTAATGGCTTAGCACACAGAAAATTAGCATTTTACATAAACCAAAAACTAACTGCCAACCAAGTCTTCATGGCATTGTTAACCAACAGTAAACTGTACTCTGAGTTTTTTTCCCATTAATTAAGTGGACTGAGAAGTGGTCCCAAGTTCCCCCAAAAAGAGGGTGAAGGGAACTACGATCTCCCCTGTGATCAGATAAACCTGCATGAACGTAAATTAGATCCACTGCAACTGAGAGCTGACTACTCTCATTACAAACAGCTACAACTGACATTTTCAAAAAGTGTTAGCTAGACCCCCTTCCTCCTTCACAAATTCTTCTCTTCTCCCTTTTCACATCGAGGATTCTCAGGGACCTTGGTAATAATCATCGGCCTCCACAGTCATATCATCATTTGCTAACTTTTCAAAATGCTTTCACGCCTAACTACTCATTTGACACCTGCAGCCACCCTCAAGACAGGTAGGTAAGATCAGATAGACTGTCTCACTTTACACAACCACAAAGAATGAGAGTGGCTGGCCCAAGGTCACAACCAATCAACAGTGGAAGGGGGGCCTCAACACAGCCTTCCCTCCCCGCTCCTCAGTGTTATTCTACCTCGATGCTGACCAGCGGGCTCTCACGTTAGCCACCGAGCATCGTCCGACACCACGGAGGCAAGAAAACTTCGCTGAGTGAAAGTGCCCTCGGTTTCTCAAGAAGTGATTGCGTGTCCCTGAAGAAAACACTGTCATTCGAATCCCTAGTCTTAACTGATGTGTTTCTCCATATTGGAGGCACATTTCCATCCAAAATGGTTGACTGGGAGCCAATCGTGGTGTTCTAATCTTTGTTCATGCTGTCAGAGTGACATATGAAAGAAAGATGAATAAAGTGACAGGATGAAAACAAAGCTAGTGGCTGGTGTGAGATACACAGACAGGGTGTTAGCCCCACACTCTCTGCAACTGGGTCAAGTTCACACCTCTTTTTCCCCTACATATGCAGTGTGGAAAAGCTATTTATAAAATGTTTTTAAATATTTAGGACCAAATAAATCAATATTGTTGGAAAACACTGCCTCTGACCAGAACTCATTTACTTGCCCAAGTCCCATGTGGATAACAGAACCAAGAATATCAGGGTGATCCAAGACCAGGAATGAAACAGACGTTGGGCACTTGCTCCCGGAATGCCCGCCCAGGCTCGCTTTCAGTCTTCACACCGGCTGGTGACCCGGTGTGAAGAGTCCAACAACGGAACAGTGGTCTTATGAATAATATTAAGAATCAGCAGCAAAACCAGGCTTTTCAGAAATTACCTGACTCTGCAATTCACTTTGCTGCTTCAGGCGAAGGTTTTCAGGTGTATCTGCCACCGTGGTGAAGGACTGCTTTGGGTAGTGTCTGCGGAGACATTTTTTTAAAGAATAGAATTAAAATATTGTGACAGCAAACAATGTTTTTACCCCAGTCATTTTATTCTGCCCTTCTGTCACAACGGCAGAGGTGTCTCTCCTCTTAGGTAAGGTCCTGTCTATCATGGATCCCAAGCCCTCCTCTGTTCTCAGGACCCTCTGTGACCCACTTATCCCCACTGTCTCCCAGAATTTCACCCTAGGCTTCTCTGTGAGCTTCTTCCCGTCAGCACCCGAGCACGCACAAGGCTTTCCTGACTCCATCTCCCCTCCACCCACACTACTCGAGCATGAGGTTCCAGAGTCCATTCTTTCCCTTCTGCCGAACTTCCTGACAAAGAGGCCTCAACTCACTGTCTCTGCTCATCTCTTCCAACTCTCTCATCAGCGCTATGCATTCCAGTTCCTGTCTGCAGACACTGCTCTGGTTAAGGTCACAACGGCTTCTGGTGGCATAGAGGATCCCACAGACACGTCTTGGTCTTCCTCTTGCTTAGCCTCTCCTGATTTGAATTGTCCTCTTCCACTGGTGTCTCTGTCCCCCCACACTCCTGGCCCGGCCCACTCCTGGCCCTTCTAGCTGTTCCTTCTCTGTCTCTTGGGACTCCTCTCTGCTCATCCTCCTTCACAGTTCTAACAGGCTTTTCTTCTCTTAGTGATCTTCAGGGTGATCTAATTTGTTCTCATAGCTCTGGGTACCCCTGATATCATGCCAATCACTCCCAAATCTACATCTCTAGCCCAGCTTTCTCTCCTGTATTTCAGACCCACTGGCATTTCCACTTGTGTACAGCCCATGCTTACCACAAACTCAGTCTGATAACCAACAGTCCATCACCCCACTACAGTCCCAAAATGAATTCCTTCCCCTGCGTTCTCTCTTTCACCCATTAGTCTGCAGCTGTCTACACCAGAAACCTGGGAGTAACCTTGACTCTTCACACATCTAATTAATCCATTGCCAACTCTATTGATTCCATCTCCTAAATATGTCTTGATTCTATTTACAGCTCTCTGTCTTCACTCAATCTTTCTTTAAAGTCCACATTTATCTTTTAGGTAACTACCATGCTTGCCAGTCTTGCCCTTCTAATCCAACTCCCCAGAGCAAACTTTCCAAAATGCCAACCTGATCATCTGACTCCTCTGAATAAAACCTTCCCAATGCTTCCCACTGATCAGAGAAAATAGTCCAGCCTCCCGTCCACCAAGGCCTCCATGGTCAGCCTTCTGCAAACTTCTCACTCACACGCCACGCTCTGGCCGTGGAGCTCACCCTACTCTTTCCTACCTCTACCCCGACATGGTTCTCCCTGGCCAGGAACACCCCACTTCTTGGTTAACTCCTCTTTATCTCTGAGTTCTCGCCTTAGACTGCACTTCCTCGAAGAAGCCTTCTGGTCTCACAAATGTGTCCTGGAATGTACTCTTCATCCCATTATAATTTTTTTCATATTCATTTCTATGTTCCTATTGACATAACTCTGTCTCACAGTACAAGGAAAGTCCTGCGGCAGCAAGACAGGCTATCTTTCCCTTGTCAGAGCACACTCCACATCTGTCGGAGTCTGTCTCAGCATGAATATGATTTCAATAAATATTTGTAGAAAGAAGAAGAGACAGGAGGGAAGGAAGGAGAGAGGAAGGGAGGGAGGGAGGAGGGTAAGAGAGAGAGGGTCAAGCTATAAGACCATAACTCATGGCAGGCTACAGAACAGCTTCACTGCATTACATCATATACGATGGCGTGTATGCAGGCACACAGGCCCTCCTGGTGGTGAAGTGAGGGCGTCTTCTCCCACGTGTGGCTAAGACATGAGTAAGTGCCTCCACTCCCTATGCCCAGCTGGCACGGAGGGTACATCTGGCTCCTGTGACTCCATCACCAGAGAAGCTGAGGAGCTCAGAGCCATCCCGCAAAGAGCTCCCATCCTTCCACTTCCTTCTCCGTGGACCCTCTTCTTGGTAATGCCCACCCTCCATCTCTTCCTGCAGCTTCCCAAAAGTCCTCTAAGCCTCACTATTTCACCATAATTTCCTTGCTTTTTAGAGCAGATACAAACCTACTTTAAATTTGTTCACGATAACTCAGGGTCATTTAAATAGACATGATCAGACCATGGTACAAAACAGTAGTGCTTTCAAAGTTTACAAAGGTCAGGATGGCCTAAATGCCACGAGATCGCTTTTATGCCTGTTGACTGGCAAGAGAGTATTTCTCATACACAGAAGTCAGCCTTCCATGGTCCTCTGCCTTTCTGGTTTCCTTCTTCTAACCCAGACTAAGAAGTAGAGAGCAGTCAAGTTTAATGAAATGTTGGTAAAACTAGAGTTACTGATTCAAGTGAGGAAGCTGTGATAAGGCAAGGTCTCCCCTCCTTATCATGAAGTCATAGACTTGGTATCAGCCACACGGGGGGCTACTACAAGGATTTTTTAATTTATTGAAGTACAGTTGACTTACAATACTATATTACTTTCAAGCATACAACATAGTGATTCTTTATTTTTATAGATTACTTGGGAGCAACTGTGCTCCAGACAGGTGAAGCTCAACAGACAACTTCAAGGTGGGTGTTTCAGACCATTTGCAACTCCATCTTGGAAAGCTGAACTAAACTGGACTTAAACATGTAGCCACTATGTATGTTCTGCTATACGTTAAAGCTAAAATAACAACTTGGCATATTTCCTTTTTCAAAATACATTCTGCAAAATAAAGTTTCACAGAGATTTTCAGGACTTCCATAATGTTTAATTCAAAAAGTGTATGTATGTATTTTAATGACTTTTGAAACTGTAATTAAAATCTACTCTCAAATGTGTTACAGAAAGTTTAACCAGTTGAAACTGTATTGTACTTGCAGGTCAACTCAGTTTAGGGGAAGATTTGGAGGGGACAATTTTCGCCTGCCATGTATGTTTAATTAAAAATTATGTTTTAAACACAAAATAACTATTAAACAGAATTTTTAAGGAAACATAATTTTAAAACTAAACAGAATTTTTATTGAATAGCATCCTAGTATGGAAAAATGAACTGGCAGTGGCGGGGGGGGGGGGGGGGGGGGGGGGGGGATTCAATCTGGCATTTGGTCCATACTAGGCAAAAATGTCTACTTGGATACTCACAAAACATCACTTGTCACACTTATCTCTCAATTTTAAAGTAACCATTTCATGAAAATAATCTACTCTCACCCTTTGACTTTATAATGGAAAAAGTGATAGATCTGAACTTATACCTGAATGTAAATAAAATACCACTTTAATATGTTTGAAATCAGCAACCCAAACTAAGTTCTATTTGAAACAAGGTTTTACACCTTTGAAAACAAAACAAACTGAAAAGCTTCTACTGTTTTTCTTTATTTTTTTTAAAGAGGACATACTCTGCTCACCTGATAGCCAAAACAACACATTTACTGATACACAGTACAATTATATTGAGGACTATAAACAGATTGCAGTGCTTTGCATTTTTTCCAATATCTTCCTAATCCTAAAATTTAATGATTTTGTAATTACAGGTAATATAACTCTCTAAAGATGCATTACAAGAAGAAACTATCCAAATTTTTGACAGAAGAAAAATTCAATCTAGTATTAATAGCCAAAATATAAAAAATGCTGAAGAAATGTGGAATTCATATCTGAAACTACTAGGAGTCATGAGTAGTATAACAGATTAAAACCTAAGACTTTGGGGACTAAAGTTATCTTCAGAGCTAGCAAAATTCTAGTGAGTATGGTCTTGGGGGGAAATGCCTGACAAGCAAAAGACAGTGGAGTGGTCTCATGAGTTGGGACCATGAGACACAGACGTAATAAATGTAATTACAGAGAAGGCTGCACACACTGTTTATATTAAAAATAATAATTACAACATCTAGAGAACCTTAATTAATTTTGCCAAACTGGACACATCTGAAAACCCTGGATTTCTCAACGTCATATAGCAATGTCCATCTAAACTAATCTGATGATATTCTGTTCTGAAATCATAGTCTTAACTCCCACTCACCCAACACCCCACTCGCAAAAGAAAAACAGACCCAGAAAAAAAAAATGAGGGCTGAATGATCCCTCATGGGATCACAGGAACAGAGAAGCAAAGCATTTTAAAACTAACTGATGGATATAGTTAATTCTAGCTCTTCCCAAATAGTGCATTTAAAAGAGACAAAATAACTGTCTCAAAAAGAAAGCTTCAGGAAAGATCATTTCTTCACTAGGCTTAGAGAAAGAATGGCATTTTTCTCCTTGTCTATATTAGGGATCAGAACATGGGGTAGAAGGCATGGGAGCATGAAAAATGAATGTTCAAAGGGAATAAGTAAAAAAAGTAAAAAGAAAAAATTACAAAAGATGGAGTGGGTGAATTGGTACATTAATAAATTTTCTGGATAATAATATATAATCATGGAAATATGAGAAATAACACATATTTCTCATATGTGTTATGAGCTGGTGGAAAGATCTGAAGAATATCATAAAATGTTTAAGCACCATAAATAGAAGCCTCTTAGCTGAAGTATGCAGGAATTGGACAAAGTGTATGTGTCAAGATGAGGCTGACAGCTGCAACAAATCCATGCTTCCATGAAATGCTACATTAAAAATAAATAAAAAGAGAAAGAATCAAGATAATAACAGAAGACTATAGCTGAAATGGCAAAGTTAGGTCACAAAAACAAGACTTCTGAATTTTTTCATCTCTGTGAGATTTGGTTGATAATATAGGAAAATTATATGCAAACAGGAGATCAGAGCTGGGCAGAGTGAGGAAAACAGCGTAATAAGCAAACGGCAGCCTCCACGGGGGCTTCCCTGATAGCTCAGCAAGTGAAGAACCCGCCTGCCATGCAGGAGACTCAGGAGACGTATGTTCGATCTCTGGGTCAGGAAGATCCCCTGGAGGAGGAAACGGCAACTCACTCCAGTATTCTTGCCTGGAGAATCCCATGGACAGAGGCGCCTGGCGGGCTACAGTCCACGGGGTCACAGAGAGTCGAACACGACTGAAACAACTTAGCAGCACAACCTCCATGGAGACAGTAATCAGACAGAACACTATCAAGAACCCAGAACCTCTCGCTTTTTACCCAGAGCCCATGGTTCATGAGAGCGCTGGAGCCAAGCAGCCTGGGTTTGGACCTGGCTTTTTCACCCACTGCGCCTTTGGGTAGATTTCTTGATCTCTCTGGCTTCAAGTTCCTCATCTGTAAATTAACACAAGGATAGTGCTTCCTAGGCTTGTTGCAAAATGAACACCTGTAGAGCATTTCAGTGTCTGGCTCAGAGAAGGCACTCAATTAATAACAACAAATATTATCGTTACTATTACTTCTACTATCACTTTCTCGTTGCTTTATTGCAAAGCAACTTAACCTGTGTGTCTCACTGCCTTCATCTATGTAACAACGATAAAACACCCCGAGCTCTTGCATGAGCTTCTTGCTAGAAATACATGAAACGGAAAGCTTCTACAAATATGAATTATGAGTAAACCGCTCAGATATATAAAGCTAAGATCATCGTGAATTTATTTACCGTAAATTCTGTAGTAATGGTTCTCAATCACTGTCCCTGGAGGACAGGTGGCAACAGGCAACGTCTGGAGACATTTTTGGTGCCACAACTGGGGAGATGGTGAGGAGGCACATGCTCACAGGCATCTAGCAAGCAGAGGCCAGGGAGACTGCTAAACACCCTACAATGCACAGGACAGCCCCCCACTCCAAAATGTCAGAGTGTCGACACTGGGAAACTCTACATAATAAATACAAATTTCTAACATTATAGGAGGCCACTAATAAGACTGCTAGCTGTTTCCAGCCAATCTCTGATTTTTTTTTTTTTAATTTTCATCCATCTGGCAAAGTCAAATGGCCTGCCATCTCCCCCTAAACCTGTCCACAATCCAGGTCAGTCCCTCCTCCTCACCAGCACTCAAGCCTACCCACCCTCTCCAGTTTTTTGTTTCCTTGAACACTGTCAGCTCTACTCAAACTAGGAAATCTAAGAACAGAGCGCAGGTGTCAAAAGCATTTGTTATTATATCATTATTTCATGAAGGCCCCTGAGCAGAAGAGTAAATACAGCAGGCCCCAATGCTATTTATGAAAGGCCAGCTTTCAAGGTCGCCCCTCGGCTGGTGTCTAAGAACTTGGATTCCATGGAGGGGGTGGGAGGGGGGCGTTCCAGGAGGGGGGCATTCCCACCACCACTAGCTGATAAGAGTGGAGTTCTGTGCCTAAGCTGTTTGCACAGACAATATGGTGAAGCAGAATCCTCGCTTTCCTTCTGGGAGTCTGGAGTTTGGGTACATGCCAGACAGAAGTGCCTATGTAAACAGCCCGCAGGTGAAAACTCTGGGAGTGAAGTCTCTAACGAGCTTCAGCTGGTTGGCAACATTTGACACAGAGGGGGTCTCAGAGAGGCCCCAGTTAACTTTCTGGGAGAAAACTCTAGCAGCCTCTGCTCAGTTTCCTCAGGACTCTGCCCCATGCGGCTTTTCCCTTTGCTGCTTCTGTATCTTTTCATTATAATAAATTACAGTCATGAAGCCTGGGAGACCCCCTAGAGAATCATCAAACCTAGGCGTGACCTTGGGGACCTCAGGTCCTCTTCTGCTTAACAACACTCATGAAAGAGGAAGGGTATTCACATTTTTAATACATCATCTGCTTTAAGAATAGGCAACTTCATCTCTAAGAACATTCATTTCTAATATTTATATACTATTTATTTTTGGCTGTGCTGGCTCTTCACCGCTGCACAGGCTTCTCTCTAGCTGTGGCCAGCAGGAGCTGCTCTCTAGTTGCAATGCACAGGCTTCTCGTTGCAGTGCCTTTTCTTATTGCGGAGGACAGACTCTAGGGCACGCAGGCTTCAGCCGCTGTGCAGCACTTGGGTTCATTAGTTTCAGCTCCCAGGCTCTAAAGCACAGGCTCAATAGTTGCAGCACACAGGCTTAGGTGCTCCACAGCAAGTGGGATCTTCCTGGATCGGGGATTGAACCCCTGTCTCCTGCATTGGTAAGCAGATTCTTTACCACTGAGCCACCAGGAAAACCTTCTTAACAACATTTAAAAGGCAGAAGGTCTGACCTCACGTTATTAAATTGGCTCTTCAATTTGACCTTTCTGAGTTAGGTGAGGGCCTGATGACTTTCCTCTGGACCATTTTTTTATGCTCTGAATTTAACCAAGGAGGTAATTTTATCCAAAGGTCAAGATCTGAACTGTACTGGATAGTGGAGAGATGACAGAAGGTTTGTACATAATTTTAAATATTTCTTCCAACTATGAACAACTCCATTTTGTAGCAATAATAACTGTTTCACATCACTCAAAATTATCTTCAAAGAATGAAAAGTGAAACATTTAAAAATAATCAGGCCCACCACCAGGGTTCTCTATGACGTGACTTACAAAGGATATGCTTCAGCAAGAAAGAAAATAATTCCAGAAGGATAAGCTAAAATGCAAAAATGGAATGGTGAGCAAATAAAATGCTAAATGCAAGGCACCATACACATGCATATGAACACATACACCCACATACACAAACACAGCATGAAACAAGACAAAGCAAAAATACCTGACAAAGAGACAAGAGGGCAGTATGAGAATAAAGCATGCGGAGGTCCTCTGTTCTTCAGGAGAAAGGTTAAGACGTTACTGAATTTTAAACTGTGTGTAAACATATGTGATAAAACCCTAAGGGTAACCACAAAGATATAATGCACATAAATTCAAATCCTATAAAAGAGAAAAATCAAAATTTTTTAAAGTGCCAAAACTCTTAACAATAAAATTAAAACTGGAAAGACAACAGAAAGGAAAAAAGCAGCGTAGAATAAATAGCAGCACAGAAAATAAAAAGCATAAAGAGAATAAAAGCAAATATAGCAAATAAAAGCAAAAGAGAATAAAAAGCAGCATAGAAATTTAACCGTTGGGAGAAACAATTCAATAATCACAAAACTGTAAATGGGTTACATCTGCTGGCAAAACAATCAATATACAGTCATATTTTTAAACTTCACTATAAAAATAGCAATCTCAAAATGAGACAAAATATACTTTAAAAATAAAGGCATTATTAAGAATAGAGATACTACATAGTGATAAAGACAATTCACCAAAAAAGCATCATCTTAAATGTAAAATTTTTAAAAAAATATGTGTGTGTGTGTGTGTGTGTGTGTGTGTGTGTGTACATCTAAATGGAAGAGAGAAAGGGAGAGAGAGAGATTGTGTGCAGATGCAAAATTGATGACACGGAAAACTGGCATATTCACCAATATAGTCAGAGATTTCTACACCCCTCTCCCATTCATTGCTAGGTCAAGCAGGCAGACACAAAATGAGTAACTCTATTAAATATGTGAAATATGAAATACGTGACAATAACACTATTAAAGTCTCCACACAGGGCTGGTATTCAACCTAACAACCAGTAAGTACATCGTGGGCGCCCAAGAATCAAAAGGGGTCTCAGAGCTGGCCCAGCCATGAACCACTGGCAGGACTCCCCAGTGCGAATCTAGGATCACCAGTCTGCCTCTAATGCAGGAAAACGTAGGAGGCCAACGTGTCCCATAAGGAATGACAGCAGAATCATAAAAAGCAAGGAAAAAACTGTCTCAGCTATAATATCAACTCTTCATACGTGGATCCTGCCCTATTGGATACAGCTTCCCTGAGGATGCCTGCTTTGGAGCCCAGATGTAGTGAGAAGAGGAAACAGCATGAAACTGGGGTGGATGAGAGGGAAGAGGAAGAAGGAAAGAGAGAAAGACTGTAACCTAGCCTGGGATCTGCCATCACACACTAAACACGAGAAACGACTGCTAACACTGCAATGACCTCCAGGAAGAAAAGGCATGGAGCAGGGGGCCCAGGAGCCACGTGTTCTGCACAGAAAGGTTTCCAGAGCAAAGGAGCAACAGAGACAAATGCAGCTTGAGGACACTTGAGCCATGCACAGCTTTGAAGACTGGATCAAACCAGACCTACTCATGAAGGGACGGGGCCTCAGGAAGGGTGAGATGGAGCTACTCGGACAAAGATAGGAACTGGTGCATTTACAGCCACACTGTGCTGTGTTCCCCCCAGACTAAAATGTTAACAGATTTGTTTAGGGAAGATCTCCTCCATTGCCTAAAAAGTCTGAACTGAAGCCAGTTCCAAATTGCCAAGGGCCTTCCCGTGTAAGTGCTTTTGCTGTCTGAGCACGCTCTGCCAGACACATCAGGGGGTTTCTCCCACCGTTTTCTTTCCCACCTAGAGCCCCAATCTCAGAAGCCTGAACACCCAAAGCCACTCACTGGATTTCTTTTCTTTTTATTTTGGCCACTCCGCACATAATGCAGGACCTTAGTTCCCTGACCAGGGAGCGAACTAGTACTCTCTGCAGTAGAAGCATGGAATCTTAACCAGTGGACCACCAGGTAAGTCCCCTGGGTTTGGTTCTTCAAGGGCGAAGCACGTAGAGTCTCACATGCTTAGTCTCCATTTTTATTTCTTTCTCCAAAAGAAAATCTTAAAACTTTATTGTAAGGATTTTGTTAAAGAGCAATCATGGAAAATGACACATTGTGTAAAAGAAGGCAAAAACCTGAAAGTCTTTTTCGCTTGAATATAAGTTCTTGGAAATTCCGTAATTATTAATAATTTGTAAAAATAATTCTATTTTGATTATCTTTTCAGATGTAGAAAATTAACACATTACTGACCGGGGAATTTTTGTATAAGCAAACACCTGTGGCCATAATACTGCTACTGCTGCTAAGTCACTTCAGTAGTGTCCGACTCTGTGTGACCCCATAGACAGCAGCCCACCAGGCTCCCCCGTCCCTGAGATTTAGGAGTGGGTTGCCATTTCCTTCTCCAGTGCATGAAAGTGAAAAGTGAAAGGGAAGTCGCTCAGTTGTATTCGACTCTTAGCGACCCCATGGACTGCAGCCTACCAGGCTCCTCTGTCCATGGGATTTTCCAGGCAAGAGTACTGGAGTGGGGTGCCACTGCCTTCTCCGGCCATAATACATCTCTGGATGATAACATGAGTAAAAACAATTCTACAGTATTTTTTACTAATATTCCAGTTTGAGTGCTGCCAGGGAAACTAACATCTAATGGATAGAGGCATTTTAAGATAGTACCATTTTTACATGTTGGGGTCAATCTGGACATTTCCTACCTAATAACACCCCTTAAGTATAAATTTGTTAGTGTATGATGAATGCTATTCAACATGAGCTAAAGACATATTCAAGTTTAAATGCTTCTTTCATTCTCTTGCTATGTCACTGATGTGATGTCTATTCATGGATTTCTCTCCATAGCCATCATCTCGTTCTTAATTCTACCACTAATCTTCTTCCCTGTAGCACCTCCATAAACAACTCACAAATGATGCCACTGGTTGCAAAACATCAAATTTATGATTTAAAAAAAAAAAGATGGTGAATTAGAGCAAGTAAATGGGGAATGCTCTTCAGAAAGGAGGCTTACAAGAGCCGCTGGTAGATCACATAAAAGCGAAAAATGGATTATGATAATGCAGGCCTCCCTTACATGACATACAAGCCCAGCTGAAAGAGATGCAGAAAGCAAACCCCTGGCTCTCTAAAGGGCAGTCAATAACCTAACGATTTACCAAATTCTCTTTCTGGCTGGAAGGGTCAAAAACCTGCCACCCTCTGATTTACTTCCTTAGCGGGACTCCATTGTAACCTCCATCGTGTGTTTACAAAAGAAGGCAGGATCAAAGGGATTACACGGTAAACCAAGCACACTATGAAATGCTTATCAGCTATTGGAACATGTCACCTAGATTTTGAATTACTGTGTAAAAGGTAAGAAATTAATACACACACTCTCACACACACACACCCCTAGATGCTGTTGAGAAAAATACAAGCTGGTGGAGAAGAGTCTGTGCCTATGCTGCTGCCAATATTGACGGTGGGAATGCACAAACGGGCGCACATGTGGCTGGGCAGCTCTGTGATTTGCGCTCAGGAACGCTGAAAGGCCCGGGTGACCAGAGCCAAGAGGAACACATGCAGAACTGGGACTCAAGTATCTGAGGCATTACCGCAGTCTGAAAGATATTAAAAACACCCGTGTGGGAAGGAGAGGGTGGGACGAATTGGGAGATTAAGACCGACACATATACACAACCATGTGTAAAATAGATAGCCGGTGGGAAGCTGCTGTAAACACAGGGAGCTCAGATCAGTGCCCTGTGACGACCTAGAGGGATAGGATGGCTTGTGGGGGTGGGAGGAAGGCTCAAGAGGGAGAGGATATATGTAAACATACAGCTGAGTCACACTGTTGTACAGCAGAAACACATTGTAAAGCAATTATCCTCCAATTAAAAATCAATAAAATAAAAAGCATCGATATTTAAAACAAAGTTCATAGAAAAACAGAACATTAAAAACACAAGAAAGATCACATTATCTTCCATTGCTAAAAAGAATAATAAATATAATTCCTTTGATAAATGCTCTGTATCTATAAAAATAATTATTTAAAGCCTAAAGATGGGGGGAAGCATAAAATAATTCTATATTTTGGAAATATCTATGCAAACCTAAAAATGTAATATTATATCCAGTTGTGAATTTTTTGATAAAAATAGTTATAGTCACAGAAAAATTATGGCCAAAAAAATCAAATAAATTGTGGGAAACTAAGAAGATGAAAAAGAGCCACCACTGGGGTGTAGATTTCACCTGCATGTTAACCCCCGCAGGCTCAAGGCAGACATCACCAATTCACATCGCTCTTCCTGAAGGGAAGTCTAACCACAAAACAGATCAACTCTTCTTGAAACGTACTTTTTTATGGCTATTGATTATATAATTAAACAAAAACACGACAGGTCATTACATTGCCACTGTGTTCAGTGCCATGGATGAAGAGAAAGATGTGCAGCTTTAACCCTTTCCATCACAGGTTAATGGTACAGGGGAAAAAAGAGAGGGTTTGTGAAAGGTCTGGATGAAGTGCTGTATTTTTAAAGAAATATAGTTATTACCTTCCATATATTTGACTCAAGTGGCAAGCCAAGCACTTCCCACACAAAGTCCAGTGGAAATATTTTTTAAATGTACCTAAATACAAGTATAATAAATATCCATACATACAGAGAGAGAGAATGTCAGTTGTTTAAAAACACAGAATATAGAGAAGAAAGATTAAAGACAGCTAAGGTGATGGTCAACAGAACAGAGTCAGAACTGTCGACCACATATAAGAGGGCTCCGGAACTGTCACCAGGGGCAACACTGTATTAGAAGAACCAGATGACTCCTCAGGCTATTTCTTTCCCTTCTCCATTTACTTCCCATTTGGAGGAGAGGTAATCACCCTGGAAGGGGAGGTAATCACCAGTAGACACTGGGCCTATCTCTAAATAAAGTAAGTGATCAGCTTGTGGACAAATCCTATCTTGAGGTCTGAAACAAGGAGAATAGGCCTTGATGTGGACACTGGGTTGGTGAGTTAAATATGCTAAAGCAGTTAGTCCAGTCCTCCTTGCCTTTGCTTGTTTGTTTTTGTCTTGTTTGTTTATTCTAAAAACAGGGATTCTCTATCTTAGCCGATCCTATGTGGTCACCTTAAGGATGCTGGCCTGTTGACTCCACTGGCAACTCACAGCACCTGGAGAAGGCCACTGTCAGCATTCACACTCTAGGTAAAGATCTGCTAGGGAAGCAACCATCCCGACTACGGTGGAGATATACCTACACCATACCGAAATCAATCCTGAATATTCATTGGAGGGACTGATGCCAAGGCTGAAGCTCCAATACTTTGGCCACCTGATGCGAAGAGCTGACTCACTAGAAAAGACCCTGACACTGGGAAAGATTGAGGGCAGGAGGAGAAGGGGCAACAGAGGATGAGATGGTTGGATGGCATCACCTACTCAATGGACATGAGTTTGAGCAAGCTCCAGGAGATGGTGAAAGACAGGGAAGCCTGGCGTGCTGCAGTCCAGTGGGTCACAGAGAGTCGGACAAGACTGGGTGATTGAACAACAACAGCAGCACCCTTCAGCCTCCTCCTCGATCATAAAAATAGACAGACAGCATCAAACCCCAACTGGGTAAGATAATCCAACAGTAAGAAAGAAAAGAACAAAGATGTAAATGTGAGGGAGACAGTGTGTGTGTGAACAGAAGAGAACCCAGCAAGCCCTGATGGAAACACAATTTACGCATGAGAACTCTGAAAATCATTCAAGAGGCTATAATATCATAGTACACTGAATATTACAACATAATCAAGCTATATCAACAAATAACAAATTATTAAGGAAAAAAGAGAAACCAAAAACACCATAGAGCTAGTAGAAAATCAACAAGTGAAAATATACTCATTGAAATTAGTGACTCACATTGGCCAGGGATGAAGGGACTGAGTTGGCTACAAAGGGGCAATCAGAGAGAATTCTGAAGTGATCTTCAGCTCTAAAGGAAAACTAGGTGCCCAGCAGCACTTAGCAAAAGAAAACTCTAACATGCCCTAGTGAGATTTCAGAATTCTAAAAATAAAGAAAATCTGCAGAAATCCTTGAGGGGAGAAGGGGAAGTCTGCCTACCAAGTTATAATATCACCAGTTTTATGAGCTAAAGTACGGCTTTGAAATCTTGAAGGTAAACAGTTTTATCAATATAGACTTGGTGGCTCAGACAGTAAAAAATCTGCCTCCGAGGCAGGAGACCTAGGTTTGATCTCTGGGTTGGGAAGATCCACTGGAGGAGGGCATGGCAACCCACTCCAGTATTCTTGCCTGGAGAATCCCCATGGACAGAGGAGCCTGGCAGGCTACAGTCCATGGGGTCGCCAAGAGTCAAACACGACTGAGCAACTTTCACTTCACTCGCTCAAGCTATGAGACAAAAATAGGACATTTTCAGTGAAGCCAACTCAAGTTTGCAACCAACGCACTTTGTTTTTCAAATATTAAAACGGGACATTTTTCACGATAACAATAAAATTTGGGTAGCCTTTCCCTTCTCCAGGGGATCTTCCCAACCCAGGAATCGAACCCAGGTCTCCCGTATTGCAGGCGGATTCTTTACCAGCTGAGCCACGCCAACAATAAAATGTAAGATATACCAAATTCAATGGCAGCTAAAAATGTGTTTTTTAAAACCCTGACTAGAGCTCGCAGTAAACAATGCATCTTGCCCCACAACCCAGTATACACACAGGTGTATATAAGATGGAAGTGTCCAAACAATACAACGTCCATCCTGTCTGATGATCTCTAACATTCTCTACTTTGTTCTAGTATATTCCGTTAGCCTTTTTTGTTTAATGCTGGTCTCAGCCCACTAAATCAATATCCTGGCCCAGGAATGGGTCCAATCCACAGCTTGAAAAACACAGAACTTAAAGAAGCAAGCAAGAAAAAATAAATTAAAAATCACTAAAAAAAATAAAGTGAGGATCCACTCAACCTCAAGGTGTGGGGTACTCTGGTGACTGGCAGGATTTAAAGGCACAGAATGACATGGTCGGAGAGGACTCCTGAAATGCCAACTGATTTTTGTTTCTCCCAGTATTTTCCCTTCCATCTCCCCAAACTCTTGCTCACTCTGATTCGTTCCAGAGTTCACAGTCTCACTGGCAGATGACAGGAAGAAAGCAGAAAGGGCCGGCTAGTCTCTGCTTTTGTATTTCCTGGTTTCTGAGACAATTAAGGAGATGATGCTAGGTGGCCCTTGAGGGGGAAAATAATCACGGAGAGAAGAGCGCCCTTAAGAGAACATCAGGGCTTCCCTGGTGGCTCAGCGGTAAACAATCTGCCGGCTGATGCAGGAGACACGGTTCAATCCCTGATCTGGGAGGATCCCACATGCCGGGGAGCAACTAAGACGGTGCGCCACACTACTCTAGAGCCCGTGAGCCGCCGACTTCTGAGGCCACTGCCGCAGCTCCTGAAGCCCACGCGCCCGAGAGCCTGTGCTCAGCAACGAGAAGCCACTACAAACAGAAGCCCCTGCACCACGGCCAGAGCAGCTCCCGCTTGCTGCACCTAAAGAGAAAACGCAGCAGCAGCGAAGACCCGACACGGCAGCCATAAATAGAGAGAGTTCATTCAGATGGCGAGGGGCAGGGAATAAAGAGAACAGAGAGGGAGCTTCGCACCTAGGCCCGGCTCAGAGCCCCAAGTCCAGGCAGAAAGGGCCACAGGCAGCCCTGAGAGGCCGTGGCCTCTGGAGTTGGGGGGCCACAGTGGCCCAGTGTGTTCTTCCAGACAGGACACAGAGCCACGGGAACCAAGAAGGCTGAGGACAAAGGAACACGAGACATCTCGGGGGTGACCTGTGTGAGCCTGGCCTTGAGAACCGGCTCATAAGGACCACTAAGGTCCTGGCAGCAACCTCCCAATAATTTAGCCACAACCTCAGGGAAAGGGGGATGAAATCTTACATTTATTTAACACTGGGTTTTCATTACCCTACCAGAGTGAGGACTTGAATAGAAATTAAGTCATTATAGGAAATTAAAGTTACATTTCTGGTACATTTTACTTCTGGACTGGGACTTACTTATATTTCCTTCTTACTGAACTGAACCACAAATAGATCTATTCTCCCAGGAAGATTATTTATAAAACCTAACTTTCAGTGTTGTTTTAACGAGATCATTTTGCAGGATCAATCTATAAACAAAGCACAGAAATTTTAATTATAATTATTGCATAAATATTAATATTAAAAAGTTTTTAATTGCTAAAAATGGTAAATATCAATCAATAAACACTAAAACTTTTCCTCAATAATTTTGAAGAGTTTAAAGGGATCCTGAGTCCAGAAATATTGAGAACCATTGGTTCAAACTATTGTTAGTGAAATTTTGTCACTTTAAGTCATAAACATTCTAATCAACAAAACTATTTACTGGACTGAAGTAAAAGTTATCCATTAAAGAATTCTGGGTGTTTTTTGTTTGTTTGTTTGTTTTTTTGCCATGCTATGGGGCATGTGGGATCTTAGTTCCAACCAGAGATCAAATTTGCACCCCTGGCATTGGAAGTGCAGGGTCTTAACCACTGGACTGCCAGAAAAGTCCGCGAATTCTGGTTTTAGACCAATTTTTGCTTGCCCATGAAATCCAGGAAGTTCAGACAAGAAAAATAGTTTGAATGATTTACTCAACTTAAAAAAAAAAACTTTAATGACTTTCATCTGAATTTACAGATTCTAAATTAGTGATGTTCAACTTAATATAATGGTGCTTATTAATTATTTTAAAATAATTCAATCAGTTCAGTTCAGTCACTCAGTCATGTCTCAATCTTTACAATGCCATGGACTGCAGTACACCAGGCCTCCCTATCCATCACCAACTCCCGAGCTTGCTCAAACCCATGTCCATCAAGTCAGTGATGCCATCCAACCATCTCATCCTCTGTCATCCCTTTCTCCTCCTGCCTTCAATCTTTCCCAGCATCAGGGTCTTTTCCAATGAGTCAGTTCTTCGAATCAGGTGGCAAAAGTATTGGAGCTTCAGCATCAGTCCTTCCAATGAATATTCAGGACTGATTTCCTTTAGAATTGACTAGTTTGATCTCCTTGCAGTCCAAGGGGACTCTCAAGAGTCTTCTCCAACACCACAGTTCAAAAGTATCAATTCTTTGCTGCTTAGCTTTCTTTATAGTCCAACATCCATACATGACTACTGGAAAAACCATAGCTTTGACTCGACAGACCTTTGTTGGCAAAGTAATGTCTCTACTTTTTAATATACTGTCAAGGTTTGTCATAGCCTTTCTTCCAAAGAGCAAGCATCTTTTAATTTCATGGTGGCAGTCTCTGTCTGCCGAAGACAGAGATTTTCTTTGGAGCTCAAGAAAATAAAGTCTCTCACTGTTTCCATTGTTTCCCCATCTATTGCCATAAAGTGATGGGACTGCATGCCATGATCTTAGTTTTTTGAATGTTGAGTTTCAAGCCAGCTTTTTCACTCTCCTTTTTCACTTTCATCAGGAGGCTTTTTAGTCCCTCTTTGTTTTCTGCCATAAGGGTGGTATCATCTGCATACATTAGGTTAATGATATTTCTCCCGGCAATCTTGATTCCAACTTGCACTTCATCCAGCCCAGCATTTTGCATGATGTACTCTGCATGTAAGTTAAATAAGCAGGGTAACAATATACAGCCTTGATGTACTCCTTTCTCGATTTGGAACCAGTCTTGTTCCATGTCCAGTTCTAACTGTTGCTTCTTGACCTGCATACAGATTTCTCAGGAGGCAGGTCAGTTGGTCTGGTATTCCCATCTCTTCCAGAATTTTCCACAGTTTGTTGTGATCCACATAGTCAAAGGCTTTGGCATAGTCAATAAAGCAAAAGTAAATATTTTTCTGGAATTCTCTTGCTTTTTCTATGATTCAACAGATGTTGGGAATGTGATCTCTGGTTCCTCTGCCTTTTCTACATCCAGCTTGAACATCTGGAAGTTCACAGTTCATGTACTGTTGAAGCCTGGCTTGGAGAATTTTGAGCATTATTTTGCTAGCATGTGAGATGACTGCAATTGTGTGATAGTTTGAACATTCTTTGGCATTACCTTTCTTTGGGATTGGAATGAACACTGACCTTTTGCAACCCTGTGGCCACTGCTGAGTTTTCCAAATTTGCTGGCATATTGAGTACAGCACTTTCACAGCATCATCTTTCAGGGTTTTAAATAGCTCAACTGGAATTCCATCACCTCTGCTAGCTTTGTTCATAGTGATGCCTCCTAATCCCAACTTGACTTCACATCCCAGGATGTCTGGCTCTAGGTGAGTGATCGCACCATCATGGTTATCTAGGTCATGAAGATCTTTTTGTACAGTTCTTCTATGTATTCTTGCCACCTTTTCTTAATATCTTCTGCTTCTGTTAAGTCTGTACGGTGTCTCTCCCTTATTGTGCCCATCGTTGCATGATATGTTCCCTTGGTGTCTCTAATTTTCTTGAAGAGATCTCTAGTCTTTCCTGTTCTATTGTTTTCCTCTGTTTCTTTGCACTGATCACTGAGGAAGGCTTTCTTGTCTCTCCTTGCTATTCTTTGGCAATCTGCATTCAGATGGGTATATCTTTCCTTTTCTCCTTTGCCTTTCGCTTCTCTTCTTTTCTCAGCTATTTGTAAGGCCTCCTCAGACAACCATTTTGCCTTTTTGCATCCCTTTCTCTTGGGAATGGTCTTGATCACTTCTTCCTGTACAATGTCATGAAACTCTATCCATAGTTCTTCAGGCACTCTGTCTATCAGATCTAAACCCTGAATCTGTTTGTCACTTCCACTGCATAATCATAAGGGATTTGATTTAGGTCATACCTGAATGACCTAAATGGTTCTCCCTACTTTCTTCAATTTAAGTATGAATTTGGCAATAAGGAGTTCATGATCTGAGCCACAGCAGCCCCCAGTCTTGTTTTTGCTGACTGTATAGAGCTCCCGGAGAAGCTCTGACCGGGAGCTGACTGTATAAAGCTTCAATATTTTCAATGGTTAATATTAAATGATTTAGACTTTAATTATCTTATTGAGGATTTGATCTTTAAATAATTGATTTTTTCTCTTACTTCATACCTCAAAGCCCCCACTGCAGCCTCTACATTCATTGTCTTTTCTGGGCTCAAAATAACTTGCTAGCTTCATTCTAAAGCTACAGATGCTTCCTCTATCAAAAGCTTATAAAGATACTCTGGCATCAATACCACAATAGCACTGTGCAGACAGAATAAAGACAATGCCATCCTTTCCATTAAAACTGATGGAAAATCCAGACTACATGGGAAAAGCTATGGAAAAAAAAGAATTTTTTATTTAGAGAAATTGCTTCTGCTGACAACAAAAAATTAAATTTTAATAAATTATACTAATTAAGTTTATGGCCCCTTATTACCCCTATTACCTTCAGCCTGTACATAAATTATTTAGTTGACCCTGAACAACATGAGTTTGAACTGTTCAGGCTGACTCATACATATATTTTTTCAAAAAATATATTGAAAAATTTTTGAAGATTAGTGACAATTTGAAAAAACTCAGAGATGAACTGCATAGTCTGGGAATATTAAAAAATTAAAAGTTAGGTATATCATGAATGTATAAAATATATGTAGATATTGATGTATCCTTCAGTTCAATGCAGTTCAGTCACTCAGTTGTGTTCGACTCTTTGCGACCCCATGGACTGCAGCACGCCAGGCCTCCCTGTCCATCACCAACTCCAGAGTTTACCCAAACTCATGTCCATTGAGTCAGTGATACCATCCAACCATCTCATCCTCTGTCATTCCCTTCTCCTCCTGCCTTCAATCTTTCCCAGCATCAGGGTCTTTTCAAATGAGTCAGTTCTTTGCATCAGGTGGCCAAAGTATTGGAGTCTCAGCTTCAACATCAGTCCTTCCAATGAACACTCAGGACTGATCTCCTTAGAATAGACTGGCTGGATCTCCTTGCAGTCCAAGGGACTCTCAAGAGTCTTCTCCAACACCACAGTTCAAAAGCATCAATTCTTCAGTGCTCAGCTTTCTTTATAATCCCACTCTCACAACCATACATGACTACTGGAAAAACCATAGCCTTGACTAGCCGGACCTTTGTTGGCAAAGTAATGTCTCTGCTTTTTAATATGCTGTCTAGGTTGATCTATCCTTAGATAGGCATAAGTTGTTTTAGTTTCGTTTTCTTACTGCTTTACCATTTTGTTTAATCTTCTTACTGTTTGTTAGTTTCCTTACTGTTTAGTTTTCTTACTGTTTTATCATTTTACTTTCAAAGAATTACAGTACCACATGGTTTGCCTCTCTCTCTCTCTCATAAGTGGAGAAACGGTTTATCATCACAGGTAAGTGAGTTTTAATGTAAGGATGTTCCCAGTTATGCATTATGGATTTGACTGCAACACTGTATGCCATAGAGATTTTATAATGGTTCACTCATTAGTGTATAGGCTAGGCTACTGTGAGCAATTCTATCAATGACACTAGGTGACCATGAAGCAATCATATTGCTGTTTCTTCATTATCAGTGCATAGAACACTGCTGTAACTAAATACGAAATTCTTTTTCACATCATCTTTTCACTTTTGATGTCAAGTGTTATAATACATACAACATCTACTGTGTTATACATCATATAAGACCATATGGGTGTTGGTACTTTTAGACAATTCATCTTGTGAACAGATGACATAAACTTACTCTATCAATAAATACAATACAGTCCCATGAATGTATTTTCTCTTCCTTATGATTTCCTTAATAATATTTTCTTTTCTCTAGCTTACTTTATTATAAGAATACAGTATATAATACATATACAAAATATGTATAACATACAAAATACCTGTTTATGTCAGGGGTAGTTAAGAGTAAGGTTTTGGGAGGAGTCAAAGTCATACATAGACCTTTCAACTGCACAGAATATGGTGCCCCTAACCCTCGCATTGTTCAAAGGTCATCTGTAGTTTAAAATAACTAGAAAGAAACCTATACAGAGAGCCATTGTGCAGTCCCTTTCTTGTAAAAGATCAAACATTATAACTAGTTGCATATTTTGAACACTTACTAGAGTGTCAGGCATCACTCTAAGGACTTGTACTCAATATCTCATTTAATCATCCTAACAACCCTATGGAGAACAAAATGGCAACCCACTCCAGTGTTCTTGCCTGAAGAATCCCAGGGACGGGGGAGCCTGGTGGGCTGCCATCTATGGGGTCACACAGAGTCAGACACGACTGAAGTGACTTAGCAGCAACTTAGCAGCAACAACCCTATGAGGTAAGTACTCATCAAACAACCAGTAAGTGTCAGACACAAATCTAACACAGGTCTGCTCCACCAGGGGTCTGCCCCACTAGAGCCAACTCATGCTACCTTCTGAGAGTAAATCATTAATTTTTCAGGAATGTTGTGGGCAAGCTGCTAATACAGCCATGTAAAAAAATTAAATTATATAAACAGAGTTAAATAAATTATAATACAACCTAAAGTAATAAATATTCAAATCTCACCAGTTCATAAATATTCTACCACACCGTGTATTAATATCAGTGCTCCTGACATTATTTGCATCTACTGTGTTGTAAAGAAAAGCACTGTATAATCTGTACTGTTGTGTATCTCTTTCCAACTCCATGTTCTGTGATGTCTGGTTGGTGACTTGAAATTAACCATGGTGGGAGTCTTTTCACCACAGAAAATGGCAAATACTGGAAATTCAACTTTTTGTTCCCAGAGAGCCGACTGTTACACATTTACCAGCACAGAGCAGACCACAGGCTCTTAACGCTATAATTTTCTTTCCCACCTGATAAGCATTATACATTAATTTTGATTAACAAAAACAAATGGCTTTCACAGACAGGCTTTGCTTTTACTCAGAAAATTAAACCACATGAAAAGTAAAAGTAGTTCACTCCATTGAAGCATTTAATTAAGTTCTCAGAGGAAGACTTTGCCTTTCTGGCTCAAAAATAACATTTCCCAGGAAATGAAGGGGCGGGGAAGTGGGAGAGGCTGCTCTGTAAACAAACAAGAAAAGGAATGCGTTTCCACCAGTACCTTCCTATAAGCTATAACCACTTTTACAGAAGATTTAAACCTGACAGTAGTTATCTTTCCGAATGTAATAAAATTTGTATCTTAGAAAGGGCCTGAGATTACAGCTCAGCAGTACCCTTTCCTCACCCGGTACTATCACCCTTCCATCCCGATTCCCAACAACAGATGGTGGAGCCATTTTGATCCTTTTCTTTCCGTAAAATGAAGCAACACCAACCAGTTGTCAATCTACAAAAAGACAGCACTTGACATTGACTAATTTAGAAGCAGCCTTGTCAGAATCTTGAAAGCCTGCAATCATAAAAATCCAAGATCTCCAAGTGTGCTTTCTATGCACAATGAACAAGATAATTAGCTCCTTTCCTTGAAGGCTTAACTTTTCCATTTAGAAGGGACAACTGTTAGATATCATTCTCCAAAGTTTAATTTTCTCTTTAACAAAATAACGTGCATGTGACTCATATCTGTACATACATACATATATGACTAAAGGAATTATGACTTTATTAATAAACTAAATTTCTATTTTCTCAAAAAGAATTCTAGCTGGGAATATTTTAATATCATCACCTTTCCTACTGAGAGGGTTGCATATGTTGTAACTATTACTCCTCAGTAAAATATCTGCCAAGCCAGAACACTGAGGTCTTGTCTCTCAAACCTTCATCCTTTCAACAAGTAATAATTAGGTATCTAATAACAACACTGTTATATTTATTCAACATAGATGCATCAGGCTATGTAATCACATATATCATATATATACATATGATGTATTTGCTTCTATTATCACCAATCAGATATCAAAGTTGTCAAAGTTCAAGGTGGGAGGGGAGAAATGTAAAGTGAATTGTATACACACCCGAACCACTAGTCTATCCACTAGTCTATAGCCACAACATGAGTACCGCTACCTGAAGGTCCTTTCTACAGAACTGTTTTAAAACAAGGTAGGAAATATAAGAAAGCTAAGGTTGGATAATATTGCTGACCAATGTTCCATAAATAATGCTCCATGGAAAACAGACTCCATGGGATGTTAACAAGTTGTTCAAAATAAAGGCATGAGGGTACTCTGCCATCAAATATATTTGACTCGACCAAGTTAAACCGGTTCTTTACTGCAGGACTGCTCAGATTTGGCCCGCATTGGCCAGAAACATCTCACACAACTGGTGTTCCTCAGGTCCTATCCTGAGAAATGCCCATTTACGCAGCACTTTGGCCTAAGTATGTATATTGGAAAGGAGAGTTTAAAAGAATAGAAAATAAATTCACGTAAGTGTTCACAGACTCCTTGGTCAGCACTAAGATTTCCAGCCAGATGCATTTGCTTTTGATTTGCTTTGAATGTGCTCTGCCGAATGGCTGATCCATCCTTTCAGACACTGTTCACATGGCCCCTGTTCCATAAACCCTTCTCTGATCTCCCAGTCACACACTCAAAGCAGCACTTGTGTAACTTGCTTACGAAAGAATGTGTGTACATCCCATTACCGCTAACTGCCTGCATGCTTCCTGGTGGGAAGGAAAAGAACTTGAGAAAACTATTGAATGGAAAGATGAGTGACTAAAAGACTAATTAACTGAAAGAATGATACAATGAACAGCTCATTGGAAACTGGTAGAAAAAAAAAAAAGGTATAACTGATCCAAAGTAGACATTTTCAAAAGAATGTTCATTATAGACTACTTTGCTCAAATAGGAATTAAGCTTTTCACTTCCAATATATCTGGATGCTTAAAGGCTTCCATAAATTGTTAAAATTTAAACTGTATCTTTAAAATTGTTTAAAATTATTACTTTCACTCCACACCATTTGTTTAAAGTCACTAACATTTTTTACAGTTTCTGAATTGTAGGAAATACTATAGTAAATCAATAGAAACCAAAAATTTATGCTCTGATCACGCAAGTACTGAACAAATCATAATTCATTGGAAAATTCAGTTTACACATTTAAAGAAACATGCTTATCTTCTTTCAGGTGTCAAATCCCAGTCTTGCATCATTAACTGCTGAATATTGAAAACCCATCCCAAAATGCTATTACGTTGGTCCTCACAAACTCAGAAGACACCAAAAACACTGTGAACGTCCAACTTCTTAAAAAAAAATCCTCTTTGGCCAAGAAATAAAGGCAGACATGTGACTTCTCACTTGCTTCCTGCTTTTAAAAAATTTGGATTCTTTGTGCCAAGTTATAACCTAATTTTAATAATTTTATCACTTGCTACTTTATTTAATAATTAAAGGGGAAATATCCAATTTGAATGGGGGAAAAAGTATACATACAATTTTAGTACATTTTTTATAGTTTTCTATGTTCAAGGAAGCATGGTTTACCAAATACTAATTTTATGCCTATGTCTGTCAAGTGGCCTTTTCAGATACACTAGAAGTTGATCAGTAACAACACCCCTATCATGAAAAAGCCGCAAATCTAAACTGTGTGGAAAAGCAGATCATAAATTTAGTCACTTTTACTTAACACTGTCAGTTAAATACACGTACACTCCACACACACACATAGTCTTGCTGACTTACTCAGGAACAAATACAAAAGATGGCTGAAAGTTACACACACCGACTATGGCCATGGGCAAAGTGATGACTGAGCCATCCCTTGTCAAAATGTCTGACAATATTTGAATGAATCACATCTTATCTGGAAGCTCTACACCCAAAGACAATATCCAGTCAGGTGGTGGATGAGGAGAACGGGGCAGAAAGCAATGAAAATATATATCAGAGTTAGCAATGTTCTAGTTATTTCAAAAGAAGTCTCTATCAATAATAAACTCACATTGATTTATTAGAATGTAAGTTTCCATAAATTGTTAGAAAGTTAAGGTCCCCTTCAAATGTAAATTTAATAACACTTAAGGCCATTCAATAACAGATCTCTTTGTATTTAATACTGTTCCAAATGAAGTTATAAAAAGAACTTTTTTTAAATATAATCTTCTTTTTGCCACAAATAAGACTGATATAAAGTAAATATTGCCTAAGTACCCAGTAGGGACTCAACAACATACTGGATGACTTCTATGGAAATTTGGCCCCTAAATAACCTAAGCAACTATTGTATGAATCAGAAGAGATGTCTTAATTCTCTGTGACCTTGACCAAGTCACTTCATCTCAAGAGGCTCCTCCCTTCATACTGTAAAGAGGGGTTGTAATATCTTTCCCACATGCCTGAGTGATGTTGTCAAAGGCTATCAACTGAAATAGATCATGAAAAGATATATAAATTTCAAGTATTATTCACTTTGCCAAGAGGACCACTTTTATCCCACAACGATGCTGTCATATAGCTTATAAGCTTCCTTTCTTTGTGAGGCATGCAAACACTGTAGAATATTTATGCAACTGATAAATCCAGAAACTACCCAACAAAAGACTTCTGTATGTCACAATATGCAAAGTGAGCAGCTTTCCAAGATAAAAATTTCCATGGTGGCAACTCCACCAAGAGGAACATTCTGCACTGAATTCTTACAGCATCCCTTGTCATTTGCATGGGCACCTTCAGTCTTGTTTTTCCCTCACGCGCTGTTCCGAAAGAGCTAGTATTCCATCAGTCACTGTGACAGCCCCACATTACAGATCAATGTAACTTGTTTATCGACTTCTGAATACCAAATTCCTCCGAGGAGAGTCACAGATCCGCAACATGCTGGGGAAACATGGCTGGAAAACATGTAAATACAGACGTGCCCTGACGGCTCTTGATGGCTGCCACTCCGAGTATCTCCCAGAGTGCACTTCTTCCTTCAAGGGCCACTCTACTCAGACGTGGTAAATTTCCTCCTGTGGCAGTGTGGAGGGGGGAGGGGAGGGACTAGGTAAACAAAAGTGAACAACAGATCTTAGCGCCGCACGAGTTTTTAAATCACCAAAGTGGTAAAGATGTAAACGCTGCTGTATTAGTCAGGTTCTCCAGAAAAAGAAGACTCAGTAGGATTTATATTTATATATATATGGGCTTCCCTGGTGGTTGAGTCAGTAAAGAATCCATCTGCAATGCAGGAGACCCAGATTCGGTCCCTGGGTCAGGAAGGCCCTCTGGAGAAGGAAATGCATATATATGTATATATATATATATATATATATATATACACACACAGATATATACACATATGTAGATAGATAGATAGATACATAGGTGTAATACATGGGTTTCTTTGGTAGCTCAGTCAGTAAAAAAATACACCTGCAATGCAGGAGACCCAGATTAAATCCCTGGGTTGGGAAGATCCCCTGGAGGAGGAAATGGCAACCCACTCCAGTATTCTCGTCTGGGAAATCCCAAGGTCAGAGGACCCTGATGGGCAACAGTCCATGGCGTCGCAAGAATCAAGCACAACTTAGCAACTAAACCACCACCACTATACACACACACACACACACACACATATAAAATGAGAGAGAGATTGTGCATGCATGCACAGCCATTCAGTCCTGTCTAACTCTTTGTGACCCCATGGACTGCAGCCCGCCAGGCTTCTCTGTCCATGGGAATCTCCAGGCAAGAATACTGGAGTGGGTTGCCATTTCCTCCTCCAGGAGATCTTCCTGACCCAGGGATCAAACTCTTGTCTCTTGCATTGGCAGATGGATTCTTTACTATTGCATCACAGGGGCAGGAAAATCCAAAATCTGAAGGCCAATTCGGCAAGAAGTGTTGAATACTGCAGCTGGAGTCTGAAGGTAGTGTGGAGGCAGAATCCCTCCCTACATGGGGATAGTCCCTACATGGGGAACTCAGTCACCAGCTGACTGTCATCAATTAAACATCTGCACACAGAAGCTCTTGGCACACAGGGCTAAGTCTAAAGAGATGCTAGAACCAAGATTAAACGGCACTGTCTTGAAACAGTGTGGATAATCCAGTGAAATCCCCAAAAATCAGGAAGAGCAGTTTCATTCCAGACCTGGAATAGGATCGGTGTTACAGAATGGGTCCTCTCTAGCCTCCTGTCTGTGGAAAACCACCTGCCCACGTCCAGCGAGAGTTCGAGCCACAGCCAAATGTGGCTGCACCAGGATTAAATGCAGAGAAGAAATGCTCAAGACCCATCTGCTCTGGCCTTGCCCCCTGGTGACCGCAGTAAAAGAGCTGGGATCACCATAAAAAATTCACTGACAACATTCTTGACCCCCATCCATCTTGACCATGTACAGTACAAAATTTGCAGTTTGGAGATTTCTGAGAAGGAAAAAGAAGGGATGAGGTATTATGCTAACTTCTTGATTATAACCTCACCTCCCACTTTTTTAAATAGTGTCTATCCTTCTAGGCATTTTCCACATGTTCACAAGCACTCACACACTCCAAAAGTCTGGCAGGGAATACACAAAAATACTAACAACGATTGTTTCTGGAGGATGGGAATTTTGGATAGTTTTTTTTTCTTGTTTATATTGTTTAAAACATTTATAATGAGCATTAATAGTTGGGGGAGAGAGAGTAGAGCTGTTTTTGCTTTTCCAATACAAAAATAAGTGAATCCCTTGGATTCTTTGTAAAGCTCATTCGATGGTCCCTTACTATAACAAACCCCAAGAAAACATGCACATTAATTTAGGAGTTCATTTTTCAAAGTGTCCCTGAGATGTGAGTGAAATCAATGTGAGGTACTAGAAAGCAAAAATCAACAAATATGCTTAAACACTAAGGATATCAGAGTAAAATGAGCAAAACAAGAAAAAATGGAAACTTTGGCTAAAATATTGTTTTCAAAAGAGCTTCTAACCAACTTCTGAAAGATACTGCTGTGGATAATGAACTAGACCCAGTACAAAGGTGTTTATGGATCCACTGATATTTTATGTTGTTTATGCTGGTTTTGGTTTTCTGTTTGTTTTTATGGTTATTACTATTAACAAGAAAAACAGAAAGTATCCCTTATGGCAGAGTACGGTCGGATATGTTTAGTAACTATATTTCCTGAAAAATATTTACAGTTTTGAGGACTGGCAAGAATTCTCTGAGACCTCAGGAGACATTATAAAAAGGGTGATGATGTTCAGCTGGCAGTAATTTTTTAAATCCGCTAATTCACATTAGCAGGAAAGGAAGGAAGCAGGGCTGGGATCTGGGGTGGGGGGTTGGTATTAAAGTGACAGCTGTCTCAACTTTGGTGTCAATGCTGTATTGACACACAAAGGTCAGGGCACACAATGGGCATGTGACATGTAGGAAAAGACACCTCCCTCTCCCTTGCTTCACTAGCTTCAGGTAACCACCAGCTGCCTAGCTGCATCCTGGCTTTCCCACCCACCAGCTCTGTCACTGGAACATGGTACTTCACGTCCCTAGGTCTCAGTTCCCTTTAGTAAGCACCAAATAGAGTTGTTAGGAGATGATGTGAATCAATAAAGTCCTTTAAACAGGCCTGGCACATGGTAAGTGGTTTGTGTTCAAAAAGCTACAATTTACACAACTGCTTCTACCACCCAACTCTATGACATACCCACAGCCCGAATGATCCAATTGAATTAGCCCCCAAAGTAGCCATAACTCCTATAATTCAGGGAGACTCTCGTATGAAAATGAAAGGAAACTACCAGAAAGGACTCGAAGTAGATGCACCGTGGCGACACACATTAGCATCAGCCAGAGTAGCTTGGCTCCAGGCTGCCCTGCGGCTACACAGACAAGCGCTTTGTTAGTCCTGAGGCTTAGTTGTCTCTGGGTGATTCATCACAGTACAGACCGATGAACCATGTTCAAACCGGCCGCAGTAGCGCTGGAGCAGAGTTAGACAGGAAGCACAGAGCGACTTGTAGTCACTGCGCTCTGACGTGGCTAGACACTGTGAAGACATCTCCGCACCATGATGTAAGGATGACTCTCTGTTCTTCACAGCGGAGAATATCCTGCCTCATGAAGCTAGTGAGTGTGGGCCCAGAGCTCACTCCAGGAAACCCTGCTTCCCATTTGGACTTTCTCCTACATGGTGCTCTCTCTTGTTCATAAAAACTAGCATAGATTTCTTCAGAGAAGAAGGGGAAATTTACTCAATTCTAGAATCCAGAATTTGCCAAATTTGAGAAAGTTTCAATATTGAAAACTGCATATGCAAACAACACTATGAGGACGACCCTCTGGCACTTTAAAAGCAGGGAGTGACTTCCCTGGTGGTCCAGTGGCTAAAACTCCACACTTCCAAAGCAGGGGGCCCAGGTTCCAGGCTAGGTCAGGGAACTAGATCCCACATGCTGCAACAAAGATCAAAGATCCCGTGTGCCGCAACTAAGACCAAGCACAGCCAAAAAATAAACAAACATTTAAAAAAAAAAAAAAGTGTTCATCTTAAAAAAAATTCAGTAGGGGAAAACATCTGGAGCAACAGGAACAAGTATATGCAGCTGGTGGAAGAATAACTTAGTACAACTGCTTTAGAAAACAAAGTAGCAGCATACTCAGAAATGCTGGAAATACACACAGACCCAGCAATTCCATTCAGAGGCATATTCTCTAGACCCAGACTCTTTCACATTTATACCCACACTGTCTATTAAGAAACTGGATACACTGTGCCCTGGAATACTACACAACCATGAAAATCACAGCAGCACAATTCAATCCCAACAACATAATACTGAGTGGAATTAAGCAAGTCAGGAGAACACAGTTTCATTCTACTGGTATTGATATACAGTTCAAGAAGAGATAAAATCAGGAAATATATTCTTTATGGAATTATCCATATGCAGATTAACTGCAAAAGAAAACAAGAAAATTATAAACACAAAATTTAGGACTGCAGTTATCCCAAGAAGGAGAGAAATGTGGTCAAAGAGGATGTCATGGACTGAATGTTTAGGTCCCCCCAAATTCACATGCTGAAATCCCGATTCCGAATGTGACGGTAATAGGAGGTGGGGTCCTAGGGAGGTGCTTAGGTCAGGAGCCCTCAGAATGGGATTAGTGCCCTTACAAAAGAGGCCCCAGGGAGAACCCTCATCCTTTTGGCCACATGAGGACACAGCAGGAAGACAGCTATGAACTAGGAAGTGAGCCTCACCAGACACTGAACCTGCCAGTTCCTTGCTCTTGAATTTCCCAGCCTCCAAACTGTGAGAAACAAACATGTGTTGTTTAAGCTACCAGGATGTGATATTTTTGTGACAGCAGCTGAATGGACTAAGACAGAGGGCTCCATGCAATAGTGGCCACCCCTTTTGTAAGCTTAGCAACTTATATGCAGATGCTAAATTTTATGAATCTTTAAAATGTGCATTTAATTTATAGTCCTTTGTATGCATATTTTTTCTATAATCAAGTATTGTTAAAACAAGCAGAAAAGATCAACTTTATTAGATGCTAAATGCAAAATAGTCTTATACACAGTCACAAAATAAGGCAAAATAAAATGAGATGGAAAGCTGACATTCCTTAAGTGTCTATGTGCCAGATACATACTAGGGGCTTTAACGTAAGTAATTTCATTTTGAAAAGCACAAAGCTTATATGAAGTTTCAGAGAAAAGTGAGATGACATCAGGTGGGAGAACAATTTGCTGAAGAGGGTTGCTATTCGACTCTTGCTGTAAAACTGGTTAATACCTTTGGACAGGTAGCAACGGTGTGACTGGGCATCTTGGGTAGAGAAAGCAACACTTTGAAAGAGGGCAGCAGAAGGACACTGGGGATGTCCAAGCAATGCCAAATAGTCCAATCTGGACCCTTGTCTTAGCTTAACATGTTGCCAGAGATATGGGTTACTACAAACTGGTTCCCAAATCTGAGATCTGTTAAGAGTCTGGATGACCCCAATAGCCTCTTAACTCCCCAAGTCTGAGTTTCCAGTAAGACTCTCTTAGAAATGCCTGTCAGTTCAGTTCAGTCGCTCAGTTGTGTCTGACTCTTTGTGACCCCATGAATCGCAGCACGCCAGGCCTCCCTGTCCATCACCAACTCCTGGAGTTCATTCAGACTCACGTCCATCAAGTCAGTGATGTCATCCAGCCATCTCATCCTCTGTTGTCCCCTTCTCCTCCTGCCCCCAATCCCCTCCCAGCATGAGAGTCTTTTCCAATGAGTCAACTCTTCGCATGAGGTGGCCAAAGTACTGGAGTTTCAGCTTTAGCATCATTCCTTCCAAAGAACACCCATGGCTGATCTCCTTTAGAATGGACTGGTTGGATCTCCTTGCAGTCCAAGGGACTCTCAGGAGTCTTCTCCAACACCACAGTTCAAAACCATCAATTCTTTGGCCTATAGTCTTAATTTATTCACAATATAATCTGACACGAAAAGAATGTTTAACACTAGACTTAATGTTGTTTCTTCAAATTTCTTCAGTAAATCATATACTCCTGAAAATCAGCTTGCTCTCCCACCAAAGGAGAAGTTCTAACTTTAAATCTATTTCTACTGGAGGATACAGTAATTAACTAAAACAAAGGACACACTTCAAAAGATGTTAACAGTCAATTTCAATCAGTATTGTGTGTCTTCTCAGAAATATGACTAAAAACAGCTACTATCAAAGTGAATAACATTCATTCTAGAGGCTATGGGACCTGGCCATGGTGCCACAGTTCATCAGCTCTCCCCATTCTGGTCAAGAGCCAAGGCTGGTTCAAATATGCTAGACTCGTCTCCTTTCATTCTGCCTGTGATCCTGACAGCAGCACATTCGCTCTGCTCCGGGAGAAACACATATGATCCACCCTTGCTCTTCTAGACTTTTGGAAAGTGCTTTAGCTAAACATGGCATTTAACAATTCTTTCTGATAAAGTTTTATTACAAGTTTTAAAGTAATTAAAAATAATTTCAAACACACACAAAATGGCTCCAACCCTGTATAAAGATGAGGCTTTAAAATATGGAGAGGAACTTCCTGGTGGCCCAGTGACTAAGACTCTGCACCCCCAATGCAGGGTGCCTGGGTTCAATCCCTGGACAGGGAGCTAGATTCCACAGGCCACAACTCAAGATTCTGCATGCCGCAACAAAAACTGAAGGTCCCATGTGCCCGCAACTAAGACCCAGTGCAACCAAATAAATAAATAAAACACAGGGAAAGAGAGGCGTGAACAAGAAAGGGGGAAAACTATATACCAGAACATTCCATATTTGAGAAACAAGTCTTTTTGACTTCTCCTTAGGAAATGACAAAATATGCATTTAGTTTTATAATACATTTTAAAAATAACTTCTTCTAAAAGAATCAACATTAGTTTATGGCAAGCTTATCAAATGCCACATTAACCACAAAATTATCTCAGTCCAAAACCTCAAGCTGAACTTTCTTAAAACACTGCAAAGCTATTATACTATCAGAGTTGCATGTAAAGATTAACAATTTTGCAAACATTTAAAAACATTTCAAACTTCCTTTAAGTAACTGCCGAGCCATCAGCTGTTCTAGACCTGATTGCATTCACTTCAGAACCAAAGATTTCCTTACCTATGGGTGTAAAACATTTGGACCAGGACTCAGATGCCCTGGGTTTTAGGCTTAGATCCCATACTCCTGTGCACAATTTGTAACTATTGGGGCTAAGGCTTAAGCCCAGGACATCTGAACTTGGGTGGGTCAAAGGCACGAAGCCTTGTCTTTTTCTCCCAGTCTGCCTATATGGAGACTGCTTATGTGGATAAAACAGATGGATATAAAAGTAATTAAATATAAAAGTGTGAAATGGTATTATAACTTATTATGAGATATTTAAAAGACTATGTATTGGGAAAGCTCCGCTACCACATCCCCCTATGCACCATGCTTACCACTGACCACTGCGCCCAGCACTTGGGGTGAGTCACTCATGAGGCAGCCAGAGCGCCCACGCCTGCATCGACTGGCGCTCTTACTGCATGCGCTGCAAAGACTGTTTACCAGACTGTCAGCCCCACGGGACCCGGCGACCCTCAAATTCTGTGTCTCTGGTGGTGGGCACAGAGAGACGCTCATTTGAGGGATGCTGATGAATGTCCCAATGTGAAAAAAGTTAACATTTAACAAACAGGATACAAAACCCCAGGGTATTAAAAGGCAAGTCTCCTATCAGATTTCCTCAGACACATTCAGAGGAACCAGGGAAATACTTTCTAGTACTGAAAGGTAACTCAAATCCTTTCTGACTACTTCAAAGGGGAAAGGGGGATAAATGTCCTCTTGATAAAAGTAAATCTCAGAGAGTGGGGGATATATAACCCTAATAATTGCATATTTTCTACCAAATAATGTGCAGTCAATATTCTCAAATTAGTTTCAACACATAGTAAAGCATAATTCTCTGGGCTGGCCAGACATCTGTTCACACCAAGTTATTTTACTAAAACCAAAGTCAATTGCTGCTTTGATTAAAACCCTCCCTTGTCTTAACTTTCTTCAGTCCTCTAGTATTAGGAAAATGAAAGTGAACATTAATTGACTTGAGAAAGAAAGTATGGTTCTCTTATTGGAAACTGTATATTTTGGAATAAAAGTGAGTCAAAGACCAATTGCGTTAAGGTGATAACACCAACCTTCAGCTACAATTTTCAGTGAACAAAATAAAACTGTACACTCATCTGACAAGCCAAACTAGAGGGTTTTCTTTGGAAAGTTTTAATGGAAATCCTAGTCCTTGTTTTACGTGAACTCACTGTACAAAAATGTGATATAATAGCATTTGAGTATTAGGACATTAATTTGTCAGACAGCATTTGAGTCCTGCCAAACACAAACATTTCAAGTCCTCATGACATGCTCATCACTCTACTGGGATCTGATGCAGGTCATCTAAAAATAGCAATAGGGGATGCAGCCAGATCTCCCAGGCAATGCTAAAGAGGTGCCTCTAAATGGCAGAAACTGTAGTTTAAAGAGACAGTGGAGCTTATTAAGCCCCTGAGAGCAAAGCACATTCAGAGAGCTACCATCCCCTAGGGCACAATTCTCTGTACATGCTCTGTGGTCTATCCATCTGAATTCCCTCTTCGTGCACTTATCATTATTCTAATAATGATATCTAGACAATAATAACATATCTAGGCAATAATGATTATTCTAAACAAAAGGGGGGTTTCATACACAACTAACGGGGTAAGATACATCACAAGACACAGAACTTTAGCAGGCCCTAGAGTTCATCTGGAAAGCAGTTCTCCAACTTGGGCATGCACCAATATCAGCTGGAGAACTTGTCAACAAAGTCATCCTCTGCATGGCTATTAGATTCCACATCCTCTTACCAGCTCAAAGACATCTCTCTAAAATTGCCCCCCTCTCTAATATTCCTCCTCTCTATTGGTTCATTGCACGCTGGTATATTAGCATGCTGCTATCTCTTACCCTCCCCACTCCACTGAAACCACTCATTGCAAGGACACTAGTGACCCCTACATGATCAAGCCAACGGTCAGCCCTCAGTGCCCATCTTCTTTGCTCCATCAGCACCATCTGACTGAAGTTATCCATCCTTTCTGTCTGGAGCACATTCTTCACTTGGCTTCCAGAACACCACACTCTCCTGGTTCTCTTCCCACCTTGCTGGCTGTTGTGAATTGTCCCCCTAAAAGATATATTGAAGTCTTAACCCCCAGGACCCGAGAATATAATCGTATTTGAAAATAGGGTCTTTTCAGATTTCTCACATATAACCCGGTTAAGATGAGGTCATTAGGGTGGGCTTTAATCCAACATGACTGGTGTTCTTATGAAATGGGGTAGTTTTGGATGCACACAGGCACAGAGGGAACATGGAGTGAAGATACACAAGAAGAAGGTGACCACATCACTACAGTAAAGCATCTGCAAGTCACCAAACATCACAGGTTGCCAGCAAACATCAGAAGCTGGAGGAGGCCAGGGGGGCTCCCCGCTGGAGCCATCAGAGGTAGCGTGGTCCTGCTAACACTTTGATTCAGACTTCTAGCCTCTAGAATTATGAGACGATAAACTTCTATTATTTGAAGCCACCCAGGTTTTGGTACTTTGTTATGGCAGCTGTATGAAAGTAAGACACTGGCTAAATCTCCTAAGTATCTATGGCTCATTTCTCATCTCCCTAACCTTGGGGTGGCTCAGGACTCAATCACTGTACCTCTTTTCCTGCCTGTACATATCCGTAGATCTCAGTCTCATGGCTTTGAATACCTTCTCTATGCTGATTCCAGCCCAGACTTGATATCTGATTGCCAGACTGATGTATCCACCTGCCTTCTTCACACATCGTTGATGTCTCATGGACATCTAAAACCTATCCAATCCCACACCAAACTTAATTCTCCCCAGAAAACCCTTGCCTCCTTCAGTCTTTCCCATCTCCATAAATTACTACTCAACAAACCACTTCTCAGACCAAAGAAACAGGGATATTTGTCTCCTTGTATTTTCTATAACCCACATCTCAAAGATAAACCCTGATGGCTCTACTTCCAAAGTATCTCTAGAACATGATCTCTTCCAATCCCTTCCACTCTCACTGCTGCTGCTAAGTCGCTTCAGTCGTGTCCAACTCTGTGCGACCCCAGAGACAGCAGCCCACCGGGCAAAAACACTGGAGTGGGGTGCCATTTCCTTCTCCAGTGCATGAAAGTGAAAAGTGAAAGTGAAGTCACTCAGTTGTGTCCGACTCTTAGCGACCCCATGGACTTCAGCGTACCAGGCTCCTCCATCCATGGATTTTCCAGGCAAGAGTACTGGAGTGGGGTGCCATTGCTTCTCCATCCACTCTCACTACCAAGGCACAAACCCCATCATTTCTCATCTGGACTACTGCCAGTGACCCCTGATGGGTCTTCCTGCATATGCTCCTGCCTCCTACAGCCTATCCTCAACAGAGTAACCAGACAGAACTTTTAGAACATAAATCAGATACCATCATTCTTTTCTTCTCAGTTAGTGAAAGTCAAAATTCTTAAAATCTTCCAAAAGACTTTTTATGATTTCTGATTCTTCCAACCCTTACATGCTCTGCCCTGTACTCTCTCCATTCATTGTTTTTACTTTTTTTCAACACATCTCCACGCTTTACCTCCTTTCTTTATATCTGTTCTTCCCCCAAATATCACACGTCACCTTCTCACTTCAAGTCTATTCAAATATCCCCTGATTGGATCATCTTTTATCATCCTGCATAAAACAGAAATCCACCTCTCAACCTACCATTCTCTTTCACTGCATTACCATTTCCATAGCATCGAGCATCATGTGATTTGTGAGCTACTCACCTTTGAAAAAAAAAAATATATATCTGTGTCCTTTCACTAGAATGAAGTTCCATGACAACAAGGGAATTGCTATATCCCCAGTTTCTAAACTGGGCCTTGGGCTTTGCAGACACTTAAAACACGTGTCTTGAGTGAACAAATAAATTTTTTTAAAAGGTAGAAATTCCTAATATGGAGTGACATTTGCTTTTTTATATAAACAGCTTTTTCACAAGTTCATCTATCTAAATTTCTCCAACTCTCATTCAAGACAACATTCTCAGTGCCTGTAACCAGGAATCATAATGGAGAGAATCCCAGAGTGCTTTTCTTAGAGTGTATATAAGCCAAAAAATGTCTTAGTTTCCTCAAAACTGACAGCTTTATTTCAGCACCACAAACATTGTAGCCTAAGAAAAAAAAAAAAGTTCAGAGATCCTAGGAAGACATAACAACCTTCAGATTTACCCCAAAGAAAGCACGCTAATGTCATCCTTCTCTTAAATGATATTTTGCCCCTAAAGATGGCTGGGTCCTCCTTGGCCTCACAGTCCCTCATGTTTGAGCTGCCTACACCAAGTGACTCTTTGGCATCGGTTTCTCCTCTGCAGAGGTTGTACCTGAGTCAGCTCTGCTCTACGGACAGTAATCTGTAAACCACACTCTCCAGGCACAGAAGCTGAAGATGCAGTCACACAGCCATGTGAGTCAAGTGTCTGCTTCTTCAGGATGAAATGACCATCCCAAAATGTGCTTTCCCAACATGGAAAATGCAAGCCCAGTGAAAGGAGCCAAGATCTACAGCAAGCGTATCGAAGTAGTCCGTGATGAAGATTCTGGTAGGGTTCTATATGTACACAGCTGCTGCATAATTTGTGAGGTTTAATTTTATCAGACTGAGTTCTGTTTCATGTGCCAAGTTTTTTTCCGTTAGAATTTCAGCAGGTGCAATGTGACAAATCAATACAGCTAAATTCTTAGCCACTGAGCTAAGAAAACTCTATCACAACATGTTAGGGTGAGAGACAGCATAAGCTAGGGGGAGGGGAAGAAGGAAAACGCAATAAAGAGAAAGATATGAGATTTTTTAAAGGAATCTGTTATGTATGCCCAGGAGTGCTGTTAGAAATTGTGTTCCTTTGTCTCCATATCTGAGGGATTTAGATATGTGTGTTATCCGGCCAACTCCTAAGTCCCCCACTGGTCTATTACAACACAACAGAACTAGAACTTGAAAAGGGGTCTCTGGGAGGTAACAGTGCTGTGCCATCGAATTTTTTTAGTGCTTTGAATATTTGAGAAGAGTGTATCAGCGGCCAAGCTGTGGTCAGGAAGATGAATCTACAACAGTGATTTTACTGCAAAGGAGAACCAAAAGTTGAGTATACAAAAGATAAAGCATCAGAAACAAAGGTTGCACAAGAGGCCACAGGTATAAGAGAGCTGGAATGACTTCACCTAGGGGACACCTGAGACATTACTATATATTCTCAATTGCTCCAGGGACTGAAGAAGGACTCCACGAAACCCCTGGCATTTGAAAAAGACTCTCAGTCACACACACAGTCATGATCTTGCTTCCTTATACCTTTCCACCTTTGTTCTGACCTCCTAGGGTGTCCACCCTGGCACACATCACATGCATGGCCCTGTCTTCCCAAATCGCTCCCCAAGGGCCATCAAGGACATGGGCTGTGGACTCTGTCCTGCGTGGCACCTAACACTCTAAGTTTGCAATTAATATCAAATCACTAAGTCATGAGATACCTAATATTTTAGACTAACATTAGAATAACATTTAATTAAACCTAATAAGTAAATCATAATGAGTAACATGAAGTTGGAAGGTCTCTTTAATGAAATCTATAGAAACACGACTGAGATTATCAAAGTTCTCTATTCAAACCCAGAGCACCAATGTTGGTTATATTTTCCCCCTGATTCTCACTGCAAAACAGAAATGCTTTTAAGTATCTCCAGAATTACAGTTTGGGGATTTTTTTCCACTCACAATTTTTGTTTTGCTTTGTTGTTTAAAAAACCACAGCAATGATGGAAGCTTTAAATAGAAAACTAGTACCTATTAAAATATATAGTAGAGGTCAAAAAACAATTTGAATTCAAATAAGATTTCTAAAAATATATAAATATTTCCTTTCTGATTTCTACAAATTTGTTCACTCCTTAAAAACTTCTATGCTATTTTGAGATTTTTACTGCAAAGCCAAGATAAGTGCTGATTTCTATCTATTGAGGGTGTTTCCTACTCAGAAAAACAATTCAAGTCAACCACCACAATAATCGTAAAAACAATGGCCAAGGATACAGAAAAAGAAAATTCATGAGTTCACATTCAGTACATAGGGCTCTGACCCAACCTTAAGAAAAAAATTAACAATATACACAATCCCCTTTAGTTTTATTGACCATTTAAGGCAACTGAAAGTTTTTATTAACTTTTACTAATTAGGTTATTCTAATTCTTCATTAAGTGTTATTGATATTTTTAAAGTAATGATTTAGGGAAATGCATTTCTAATTACTATTTCTAAAAGTACTGCAAACCATGTTCTTACCACATCAAAATTAAGCAATTACCTATAAATGCCCATAATTGGAAATGCAGTATAAATTCTGTTCTAACAAACCAAGACACTGTGTCTTAAAGACCAGGATAATTAGCACAGATACTACTAAACGGATGCCATGGTGATCGGTGCCATAGAGATGTGCAGACAGATTTAGGGGTGGGGGTTTGTGGTGGGGCGGTGAGGGGGAGGAAGCAGCCTGAGCAAGGAAATTGATTTGTGCAAGCAGAAAAATAATCTTTGAGAATGAGATAGGCAACTGGAGGGAAGAAATATGCCGCAGAGGGGCTTTTTAACTGGTATTAGGAAGGTGTGTCGTTACAAATATTTAGTATGAATATAGGTAGCGCTCCCTGTGTATCTGAATCTGCCTGATAATGACTCATTGAAAGAGTTTATTCCTGGAAGGCCCTGAACTAAACATGCAAGTGCCTTTAAGGAACAGGGAGAAACCTCATTCTGAGTGAAGAGAAAAATCTGACCCACAGCATTTGCTTTAGTTTCAGAGAGACACAGAATTCTTTCAAGTCTGTTTTGTTATTTACATCATGAACTTGATCACATTTTTCTGCTTAATACACTCTACACACAAATGAATAAAAGTGCTGTTTTGTTTTCTTCAAACTTGGCAGTAATTCAGGAGGATTTGAGATGACTTTTTTAAAGCACATGTTATAGGACAAAAAAGTAGGTACACAGCCTCAATTTCAAAAAAAGGAAAAAAAAACTGGAATTATGCAACTGCTTTTCCATGCACATTGCCTAAAATGAATTAAGCACTTAGCAGGTGTTCAGAAAGTATTTGTTTAAGAAGAAAGAAAGATGGGAAGGACTGGAATGTTGCCTTTTGAATTGTAGGCAGAAACTGTTCTAAAACACGTTCATGTCTTGACTCATGTTTCTTATTGCACAAGCTGCCCCATCAATCACTAATGTCTTCACTCAAATCCAATGGCATTTATTGAGCACCTACTATGTATAAGGATTGCCCCCTTCTACATCTGTCACTCAGGATTAGTCTTTAATCCTGCAGCTGCAAAGCCCCAGGGGAGGGAGCAGATGGGACTAGTAATAGGGCCCAGGAACACTTTCACTCCATCTGGCACGTGATTCCTGGAACAGTCACTGGAAAAGAAATTGCACTAGGTCAGAACATTAACAAAGCTGGGTGATGGGTTTCAGTCGAAATCGCATGTGACAAGTTGCTCTTCTGGTCTTAGCATCCGCAGCTGCACACCTTTCCTCCACCCGGTACCGTATCAGCCCTCCTCTCTCTCCTTCCACACCTGCATCCTCAATTCATCCTCCTCTTAGACTAATAGTTCTGCCAACTCAAGATCCATCAATCTTTCCACATCAGCATTAAGCTGTGTGGAAAATGAGAGAGTGCAGAACAATCTTCCTAAGACTTGGGTCACTTCCCTCCTTTCTCATAGGCTTAGATAACATTTAAAGGCCATTAGGCTTCTCCTCCCTGTTTTATAAGAAGTGTATATGCTTCTTAAAGATGACAAATTTCCTTTCCCCCAGACTTTCACCCACAATACATACTATATATTGCCATTCTTGGCAAAATGTTAATTATTAGTGAACTTTTCATGAAAACAGTAGTCATCACCTAGATAAATGAATAAATTTGCTACTACTTTATTTCCCATAAAGGCAAGAGCAATTCAATGTTGATCAATCTTATTCATGCTAATGTTTATAAACAAAAATAAAGGTTAAGAATTAACAAAATTTACTGATTAAAAGAGGCCCAGTTTAAAGGCCCAGTTTTCCCAGTTAAAGTGGAAAAAACAGGAGACAAAACAATATACATCTTCTCTAAGACAAATTTAGGCTATTTAGCTAAAGGAAAATGACGCTGATCCAGAAATGTAAATGACTGGTAGAGAATCACTAATAAAAGAGTTTTATTTTCAGCCTCTGAATTTCCTCTAAAAAGCCAAGATTTTAATATTCTTGGCTTGGATTTACCATACTAAAAACACAGTTCTACAAGGGAGAACAATGAGACATCCCTTGTTAAGAGTTCATTTACTAGGTCACGTGTGCATTAGAATCTTAATTCTGATCTACAAAATCATTAATCTCCTACAATTTAACTAAATATTTGTATCCAAGGACTATTTAAGGACACTTCAGAATTACTGTCATCATGCCCCATTTGCTCCATCTTTAGAATGTTTAGAGCACACACCAAAAAAGTTTAAAGGCCTATGTTTCTGAAATAACTTTACTTTTAAAATTAAATAATCAATGTTTGTGAGTGCTATTTTTAAAATTCACTTTCATGATAAACTCTATATTAAGTCCCAAACTATAATTCATGAGGAACTTGAGAAACGTCTAAAAACAAACTACATGTCCAACAACTGCCATGAAATTGGGGAGACAGAGTTTCCTCCAATAATGAGCATCTATAAGGTTTCTGGGCTCAGGACAGGGGACACAAGTACACCCGTGGCTGATTCATGTCAATGTGTGGAAAAACCACCACAATACTGTAAAGTAATTAGCCTCCAATTAAAATACATAAAGAATTTTTTTTTTAAAGAGGGAGCAGGAGGAGGTGGGGAGAGAAGGCACAATGAACAGAATAGGTGTATGTAGCCAAGAGACAAAATAGGATTTGAAACAGCCACACATGAGACTGTGGTTTAGAAAGATGACATTTACTCCATATGACTCCAAAAGGCAGAAAAGGGCCCATTAGCCCAAAGGCAACAGAGGAGAAGGGAAATTCTCAACTTAGTGTGAGAAAGAAGAGCTTCCTATTAAAATGGAATATACAGAGACTTCCCTGGCGGTCCAATGGTAAAGAATCTGCCTGGCAGTTCAAGGGGACATGGGTTCGATCCCTGGCCCAGGAAGCTCCCACATGCTGCAGGGCAACTAAGCCTGGGTGCCACAACTAGTGAACTCATGCTCTAGAGCCCACAAGCCACGACTACCGAGCTCGCATGCCTAGAGACCCTGCTCCTCAGTGAGAAGTCTGAGCACCACAACTAGACAGTAATCCCTGCTCACCTCAACTAGTGAAAGCCCACACGCAGCAATTAAGACCTAGCCCAGCCAAAAATAAAGAAACAGATAAATACATTTTTAGTGGAATAGTCCCTGCTCACCTCAACTAGCAAAAGCCCACACGCAGCAATTAAGACCCAGCCCAGCCAAAAATAAATAAATAGATAAATACATTTTTAATGGAATATACTCACTTATGGAGTAACAAACTCATTATCTTCCAAGGATTTAAGTAGAAGCTGAAAGACCATTTAGCACAGACACTGAAATTGTGAATTTCTCTACTAGGTAGGCAACAAGACTAAGAGGCCAGCTCCATGATGCTCCATCTTACATATGTATAGTCAAATGTGTTGAGCCCTTATACAAAGGCAAAAAAGTGTAGGTGAGCACTTTCAAATAAATGCATTATCATTTACATGTCAGTGATGTCTATCTGCAATCTGATGCTCAGCATCCATTTTCCCCCTTCTGTTAGCATCAATTTGCTCTTCCCTTTGGAATGATTCAGTCCCTCTGGTCTGCGTGTGGCTGGTAGAACCCCCACCCCTTCAGTTTGTATCATCCTCCTGGCCACACAGATGGACACGTGATTAAAATCAGACTCCAGCAAATAATTGTGGAGTGTGCATTCAAACTATTAGAGAAGGAAAATTCTTTCTGCAGAGCCAGCTAGGAGGTAAAGGTGAAGCTTACTAAAAGGCCATCTTGCCATCATCACAAGGAAAGAGGCTACCCAGAAAAAGTTAAGAGACAGAAAAGCTGAGATGATAACCCCAGGACCCACTGACGCCTGGGCTCCTCAGCCATCAGGCAGCAAGCCAGTACATCCTCTCTTCTGCTTTAGGCTAGTTAGTGTTGCGTTCCTGTCACTTGCAACCAAAAAGTCCTGACCAATGTCAAAGGAGGAAACAACGAGAAAGGGAATTTGAACATATAAATACTGCTGCTGCTGCTGCTGCTAAGTCGCTTCAATTGTGCCTGACTCTGTGCGACCCCATAGATGGCAGCCCACCAGCTAATAATATAATTTGCTTCAAGTTTCAACCTTTAAACCTAAAATATTTAGGGTATCTCTTGGTACCATTTGAACTTTCTCATCTTTATCATGATTATTTTCCAATTTGTACTAAACGAGCTTTTCTCCCAGCTTTCTGCCTTGGTTTCCCTTAATCTCTCAAGAGGCTCTGTATTGGTTTCTCTCGGTCTCCCAGGACAAAGATGCCATGGGGCACTTCCAAGAGTCATCAGCCATCCTGTTCATGCAGAGCAGCCAACTGTCCCTTGTGGCATAACACTCACACAAACCAACTGGAAAATTTCCCCTCTAAGTGAACAGAATGCTTAAAAAAAAAAAAAAAAAAAACCAGGATTCCAGAAATAGTTTGTCAAGCTGTCCAGGTTTGCTGTTATGAAACCAGAGCCCAGGCCAAAAGAATTAATCTCTTTGCTCCCTGAATCAGAATTTTCTCAATGAGTGTTAGCTCCATTAACCAGGGTGTCCAAAATCTTCTCATCACTCCATATTTAAGTCTCTACGTTAATGTTTTTTTGAGCATTTCTAAATCTTTACTTACATTTTACAAACAAACTAAGAAACGCTTGATTGTACACATTTTAATACATCCTGGCATGGATCACTGGCAACCATATAATTGTTTCTATAGAACAAAATAAGGTACAAAGAGACTAAAATGTACATACTTGCTTTCATATCTGATTACTATCTAATAAAATTAATCATACCATCATTTTTTACAGAAGACATAAACAAGTTTTGCTAAAGAATAAATCTTATGACATTTTCCTCTGTGAGTGCAAGTCCTGTAAATATCCCCTACCATGTACTTATGGCAGTTTAACCAAAACGCAGGCACTCATAAAAGAAATGAAGCATCGGATTTGCCGCACACAGTGCCACGTCCACACAAAGCCTCACACTCTGGACAGGAAGGGAAGAATAATACTGTATCCACTGGGAACTGCAGGGGGACTTTTCGGGAGACAAAATGGCATTACTTGAGTTGGAATTTGGCCAGGACACTGGGGCTAAATACCCGGACTCTTATGAAAAGTGCCCTGGGATTGTTAATGCCCTCCAGTCATCAGGACCTCAGTTTTGTGTCTTCTATGAAAAGAAAAGCTGATTAGATCATTTAAGTAAATCTCTCGGTAGGCTTCTTTAGCTTCTGATTATCTAGGTATGCTTTAATCACCGTCAGACTGCCCTGGTGAAAATTAATGACAGATTAATGTGAGACACTCCAAGATATCAAACCACCAAAATATATACCTCGATAATATATCACATATATATTTTTCATTTGTTCCCCAGGGGATTAATTTAGAGCCCCAGCAATTCCTACTTGGACTAAATCATGCTGTTTTAAAGAGTACATAATATCCCAATTATCCTGTTACCCTTATCTTTATGAGTCTCCAAAGGAGGGAGAGCCTAAGTGGGGTGATTAGATTTAATACCACAGCCCTGATCCAAGGTCCTGTTTCAACAGACACTCTTTTTTTTTTTTCCAACAATCACTCTGAACATTAAATCTTCTATGTTATTTACTAAAACACTCACCCATAATAAGACTTTAAACACAACTATTCATCTCCTTTGCCAAAGAGAAATCTAGACTATTTAAATTTCTTAATGGAATAAAGCACCTGAAAATCTTCATTTTAGGTATTCACCTAAATAGGCATTAAGGTAATACTATTCATAAATACTTTCCACTAGTGTACATTTCTTGTTTTGGGCGAACAAACTGTCTTTTTATAACAGGACTGGGGGGAGGACCCTGGAAAATATCAGCAGATGACTTCCTCCTCCTTCTTCATTGCTAGTGCCTACAAAGCCCGAAATGAGATGAATTCACTCCCTTCTTCCCCCTTTCCCTCTAAATCTTTATTTTACAAACAGACTCATTCTTCTGCCCAAAGGAGCAGTTTTTCTCCCCCTCCTCAGGCTTCACAGGAGGATGTTTTCAGGACCTCTCTGGCCCACAGGGCAGCTTTACCCAGTCTCGGCCTCTTCATCTGTAAAATAAAACAGCCAGACGAGGCCAGTGGTTCTAAACCCAGGCTGCGCATTCGAATCACCCAGGATGCTTCCAGAAATAATACCCTTACCCCAGGCCCCCGAGATTCTGATTTGCCTGCTTTGGGTTTAGGGATCCAGCATCTAACCTTTTTTAAAGTTCTCCAGATGTTCTAATGTGCAGCCAGAGGTGAAAAAAAAAAAAAAAAAAGACTGAATCAGTGTCTCTAGGATTCTTTCAGTCCTGAAGCTCTCTGTGTCCATCTATTCATGTACAGACCACGCAGCTAGCGTGTCCAGCACAACTAATGGGCTGTTTCCTAGTGCTGCCCAAACAAATGACCACAAACCTGGAGGCTTAAAACAAAGCAATAAAACTGTCCACAGTTCTGGAGGCCTGAAGTCTGACATCAAGATTTCAGCAGGGTTCATTCTTGCAGGGGGTTCTGAGAGAGAGTCAATTCCGTGACTCTGTCCTCTCATCCTCGCATCTGGGGGCTGCAGGCCACCCTTGGCTTCTGGCTGCATCGTTCCAGTCTCAGCCTCCATCTTCACGTGGCCTTAGGCCCTGTGTGTCTTCTTCTTTTCTGTTTTTTAGATGGATGCTTGTCATTGGACGTAAGAGCCGACCCTAATCCAGAAAGACCTCATCTAGAGAGCTGGACCTTCCTTCCATCTGTAAAGACCATGGTTCCAAGACAGTCACATTCTGAGGTTCTTGATGGACATATCTGGGGCCGCCATTAGACTCACTCCCCTGGAGGTGCCACTTTTATCAGAAGCCAAGAATAAAATCCTCTGAAACAGGTGCTGGGACAATGGAAAGGCGCACTGCACAGAGGCAAGATAGGCCACAGGGCTTTTAGCTGCCATCACAGGGAGGACAAGCAACAGAAGGGGGAGCACACGAAGGGTATGCCACGGTGGCTCTGGGTCAGTTCCCACAAGCAGCTCAGCGCTCAGCTGTCAGGTCAACTCTACTCCAGTTACAGACAAAATGAGCTGGTAGCTCCCCTGTGCTGGGACAGAGGCTGGACAAAGCAGGGCATGCAAGTGGCCTCCGTAAGAGGGGCCACAGAGTCTGGAAAGGCCTTCCATAACTGCTCAAGAGGTGGTGCATTCCTCACCCTGAAGAAAGGCCCTCGTTTATTATATTCAACAGTCTCCCTACTTTCTTTTTCCTACTATCCTCCAAAAATTCCTCAGATCTAATGGACTTCCATGAATCCTGTTATATGTAGCAAGGAGGAAAAGAGATGACAACACTATAAAATGCCTACTACAACTATAATCTTGTTTTTATGCCAATTCATGTTATTGCTGTCTTTCAAAACTATACTCAAAAATCCTCACCCATTTATAGTTTCACCCTACCCTCAGGCCTATGGATCATCCCAGTTCACTTCCTTTAGCATAAACATGCATGATTTTAACTGCGTCAGCTTGTACGTATAAATATGTTTCCTCCACACATCATGTGCCTTTTTAGACCCAGGTGCAGGGAGACTGGTGGCTCATCACAGGTGGAGATCCTGCCAACAACTTCTATAGGTTCCTCCTAGAAACCGATATTGCCCTCCTCGTGGTGGAGGTTGTTAACTGAGAGGCCACCAGTGCATCTCCAGTCAAATGCTGCTTCTCATTTATCTGCTTTACGTCTTTTAGGATTATCACCCAAAATAAGAAGAAAAAAAGAAGAGAAAATGGAAGAAACATTTCTCTATTCTGAAATAAGTGTAGAACACCCTCTCTCGAAATACAATAACATTTTGAATTACAAACACATGAAAGGACCTAGTAACAGCTACTTACATAAATAAATGCTAAGGGGTAAACACCTCTGGAACACCCACCAGTTTCTTCATTTCTTTAAAATGGTTGGATTCTAACTGGGCTGTGTTCCTGGCTGATAACAGGAGAGCTGTAAACAGGGAGCCTGTTTCTTTTTCTTCAGGCCCTTGAAATACCAAGACCAGCTCCATCATTAACTTGATTACTTGGGCATCACATGGCTACATCTGTGACCTGTGATATTATACCACATGGCAATAATGTCACATAACCAACCAGTCACACCGAGGGGACTTAGCAGGAGCTGTTTACCCCTGTGAACCAGTTCTCCCTGCAGATGGTGTGGTCACCCAAAAGGAAAAGATTCTGTCCCTGCTCTCCAGCACAGTCTGCTAATCCAGAGGGTAACCCTCATTTTCTTCAAACATTAGCATCAGCAGTTGTCTACTAGCTTACCTCATTCAAATGGTAGAGTTTATCAGCCCAGAACATTACCATCCACTTAAATCAACAATCCACTTAAATATAGCCACCCTAAGAAAATATCTGCAAATCCTGCATCTGATAAAAGACGGATATCCAGAATATATAACAACTCAACAACAAAATAACAAACAATCCAACTTAAAAATGAGCAAAGGACTTAAACAGACATTTCTCCAAAGGAGATCTACAACGCCCACTCATCACATGACAGGATGCTCAACATCATTAATCAGAGAAATGCAAACCAAAACCACAATGAGATACCGCTTCACACACATTTAGGTGGCTGTTATTTAAAAGAAGAAGAAGAAACTAACAAATGTTGGCAAGGATGTGGAGAAATTGGAACCCCTGTGCATTGTGGGTAGGAGTATAAAATGTGCAGCCGCTGTGAAAAATGGTATGATAGTTTCCAAAACAATTAAACACAGAATTACTGTATGACCTAGTAACTCCATTTCTGGGTAGAGACCTAAAAGAACTGAAAGCGGGAAGTCCAACAGATATTCGTACCTCACTTGTACAGCAGTATTCACAATAGCCAAAAGTGGAAAACCCAAGTGCCCACTGATGGGTGAATAAACAAAGTGTGGTGTCTACATACAGTGGAATACTACCTGAAAAGGAAGGAAATTCTGACACATGCCAAAACGCAAATGAATCCTGAAGACATTATGCTAAGCGATTTAAGCCAGTCACAAAAAGACAAATACTGTGTGATTCCAGGTATGTAAGGTACCTACAGTGACCAATTCACAAAGACAGAAAGTGGAATGGTGGTTGCCAGTGGCCAGAAGGAGGGGAGAATGAGGAGTTATTGTTTAATAGGTACAGAATTTCAGTTTGGGAAGATTAAAAAGTTCTAGAGATGGATGGTGGCGATGACTAGACCACAATGTGAACCGCGAACGTACTTAATGTCACAGAACTAGACACTAAAAATGGTTTAAATAGCAAATTTAAAGTGTATTTTATCATAATAAAAATTATATATAAAATAAGAGCCATCCAAGTCCAAAACTGACCTACATTATAATACTAACTTTTAAATTAAGATTGTTAGAGTCCATCTTATTTTTGTTCAGTGCAGCACTGAAAAATCAAGCTCATCTATCTTTCTTTAAAAAAAAAAAAGAGGCGGGAATAAATTAAAGCTTCTTCCCTCACTCATCCCCTTCACATCTGCTGCACAGTAAGGTAAGTTGTTTTCAATAGCAAAAATAAAACCACTGCCATTTTCACAGAATTCACCCGCTGTTCTGCTGGTTCCACTCACCCTCCCCATGTTCTGTGTCTCACTTCTGTCCATTCAGAAATCCCCCAGCACCAGTCCCTCCCCTCAACACTCCCAGAAGGTAGGAGGAAATCTCTCTCCTCTGAGGTTTATGCCTCTTAGGTGCAACAGGATTTTATAAAAACCTATGGGCTCCCCAGCACCATTCATGACCACAAGGAAGTGCTTTAGTGCATAGAAAAGCAATTCCACAAATTGCCAAACTATGGAGCAAAACGAACACTGCAGAGTCAGGGTCATAGCAGGGACACCGAGAGACTGATTCTAGGACCTCTTTTCACAGATGCTCTTTTGAGAACCAGGAGTGGAGCAGAAGAAGAATATAGAAAATATGTTCTATCAGTGAAAAAAAATACAAATAATGGGGAAGACAACAACCAAGGCTGGAAGCTTATCTCATATTTTGCATATAAGTGTAGACCTAAAAATAAACACAGCAGCATAAGTACAAATATATTCTTGTCTTAATGATGGAAGAATGAACAGGGATGAAGTAGGTTTCTGTATCTTGAAAATATTAACATTTTGTGTTACATACAAAGTATTGACTTCCCTGGTGGCTCAGATGGCAAAGAATCTGCCTGCAAATCAGGAGAACCAGGTTTGATCCCTGGGTCAGGAAGATTCCCTGGAGAAGGGAATGGCAACCCACTCCAGTATTCTTGCCTGGAGAATACCATGGACAGAGGAGCCTGGCGAACTACAGCGCACGGGGCTGCAGAGTCGGACACGACTGAGCGACTAGCACTTTCATTTTCACTTTCCACAAAGTATTTGAACAAGTAAAACACATTGTTTCTTAAATAAAAAATTTTCCAAATGATTACAATGAATGCTTTTACAAGCAGAAAAACAAATCTTCTACATAAAAAATGAAAAGACCACAGAGTATAAGAAATGTTTTCCTTTCCTAAATATAGCCCTTTTTAGTGTCAGTGCTATTTAGAATTATCTATAGTAATATTTATCATCCTGGACCTTCATTCCTGGTCAATACACCTTGAAATACTTCTCAGATCCCAACACACATAGCCCAATGCCACTGTTTGTATCAATGGCCTGTATACACATATGCAGAGGTTTCTACCTCCATGACATGCTCAGTTGGCCAGGCCTTCAACAGCTTCATTTGCTTAGTAAAGAAGAATCATCTATCTCTACTATTCCACATGCCCGAGGAGGGTTCATTTTCCAGATCATTCTCTCTATATCCAGCCAAGGAAAATATACTTGATCTTATTTTTAGAGAATGAAAGAGACAGAGATGGATACTTGGGCAATGCACTGGAGGAAGCTGCTGTTAAGACAGCAAGTTTCCACTTGCTGATTAGCCTGGTGCCACTTGGTGGCACTGTTGATTCCAGTTTGCTCCCTGATCCGGGGGATGGGTGTATCCATTGATCCAACCATAATAAGCACGTGTGATTCTGGCTCCAAGAGGAACTTTATTAAGCCCTGACAGCCTTAATAGAAATATCAGAATGTCTGTATTCCTATCACTCCCAAATCTAAATGGTAAGTTCTGTGGCAAACGCCCTTCTCTTGGAACCTTCCCCTGCTTTTCTGTCTAGATATCCCACTTTCCTGTCTAAGTGCCTATCTCAGCCTGCCTCTGAGAAACCTTCATTACAGACTCTGGCCAGAGTCTCCCGTAGGGTGTGGCAATCTTGGAAAGGATCTGGGGGCACCACCCTTGTTTGTGGAAACATGAGTGGGCCGGGACTGGGAAAGCAAATGAGTTGGTGGAAAGGAAGCAGTAGCATCGTCTTGATAGATTTTTTTTTAATAATACAAAATGCAGGGAAAACAACACTTTGATAGACTTTCATTTATGTGATTAATTTGGTGGGTGCTTTCATTAAGCCTCCCAACACACCTGTGTGACCATCTGAATGGGAAAACAGGAAATGGGACGTTCATAGGGGTAACTGGCTCAAGGGCAGATGTGCAGTTAGAATTCATGGCTTGAGGACTAGCGCTTCATCCCCTTCTCCAAGTCCAAATCCCACACTGTCCTGACACAACGGGGGCTCTGAAAGATCTCCCATGGTCAGCACACACAGGGGCCCAGCAGCCTCTAACCCAACTCTAAGGACTGACGTAGGGCAGCTACCCCTTAAGAAGACCCACGGCTCCTGTCTTCACTTCCCTGCTCCCCATATGCCCCACAGACACACAACCACACATACTGATCTGCATATTCCTCCCTTTGTCCAACTTCGCTTTCTTCCCTCAAGACTGCCAAAGTTAAGCGTTTTAAAGATTTCAGTCACGTAAACATTTGGCGGAAGCAACGTTCACTGACATACGCGGTCATTATTGTGTTCTCCCAACCCCTCGGGGAGGCTCTCTCTGGCCTACTCTGGTCTTTCCTTTTTTTCTATAATGAGGGGATGTGACGGAAGCTTTGAACAATGACAAGATAGACTCCTCAGGGGAGGAGCAGAACATGGATGTTTTACATCAATAATTATTATATTACTGAACAACACGCATCACACTCTTTAGTGATGAGAACAACATTCTGTGACATTACAGCTACTCTGACCATAAATCACCAGCAGCGAAGATAAAAGCATAGGGAGGTATTTCTGGTGGCTGTGACCTTACTATCAGCATTCAGTTTATGATGCATATAAAATACAACTGACTATTAAAGAATGACGCTAATCTTTTAACGAACACCCCAAGTCATAAGTACAATGACAGGATATCATCACCGTCTAAACTGATGCTTCAGAACATTATAAACACATTCTTGAGACTGCTCAAAACTCTGTGAAAATTCCTCTTCTGATATTGCATTCCTACCTGAGACATGTACTTTTTGATTCTCCTCAACTACGGTAAATACTCATACTTTGAGGCTGGATTTCATTTTTGGAAACAGCTGAGTCATTTGGAACTAAATCGGGCACATAAGCTAGAGAAAACGGAACCAAAAATAAGATTCATTCATTGAATTATTCAACAACTACTGAGTTGGACACTATGCAGTATGAAGTGGGCCTCAGCTTGTAGGGGGCTCATGGTCTAATGGGGGAGATGAGCATGTAAATAAATAGTTGCAATGAAAATAATATAATTTTCCCAAAGCTGTTTAAGCAGCTCTGGTTGCTTTTAAGTAGGATGACGGCAGGAGAGTAACAAGGCTGGGTTTCTGGATTGGCTTGTAAAGCAGTTATAAAAGCAGTCCCAGAAGGAGGTATTCCAAACCTGTTTGAGCAACAGCAACTTCAATGGCATGAGTATGTGACCTCCCAACAGGGCTTCTCCAACAAAGGATGCCTGCCCAGAGAGTAACACTCTGGTATGTGTTACTTTAAAATGTGATCTAGTATCACTTCACCATCAGATCTACCAACCCCAGAAAAAACTGCACTTACAGATTATGATACTGAATGATAAGAAATCTTTCCATCTGTTTCCTGAAAGTGAAGTTGCTCAGTCATGTCTGACTCTTTGCAACCTCATGGACTGTAGCCCACCAGGCTTCTCTGTCCATGGGATTTTCCAGGCAAGAATACTGGAGTGGGTTGCCATTTCCCTCTCCAGGAGATCTTCCCGACCCAGGGATTGAACCCGGGTCTCCCACATTGTAGGCAGACGCTTTACTGTCTGAGCCACCAGGGAAGTTCCTAAGTTGGCCTAAAAATTGATGTTGCCACCATTAAAACTAGGGGAGAGCTACAGTGCCTTGGCACAGGATGGCAGAGCCTCCCACTGGTGGGTAGTTGGGGGGACAGCCAGCAGCAGTGACAAGCAACTTATTACATATTGAGGGTGGGGAGGGTGTCAAATAAGTAAATATATAGAAAATGACAGGAGCCAGGCTTCTCACCAGCAAAGAAGCCAGTTACAAACATGAAAAAGGAGAAAAGTGGAAATGAAGATACTGGCATGAACCCATAGATAAAGAAATTAATGATATTTAACACACACAGATATATAGATATATAGATATATTTCCTAGCCCTGACAACTAAGAAGATTTGGAAATAGCAACACCCCCACAGCAATAAACATACGAAAGCCCTAATGCTTGGTTTCTAAAACCATTATTCACTAAAAGAAACCAAGGATCATTGAATCAATAGATGATTCCAAAGATGGACAGGGAAAATATCAGATGAACCTAAAACATCTTCATGTGTCAGAACCTAAGGAGATACCCAAAGAATGACGGAATTGTGTCAGAAGCACACAGCAACCTGCTTATATGGGGTCACACTAGCCATATGTGGGACCACTGAAGGATCAAAATAAATAATGATAATGATGGATTATAACCCACTGAATGAAAGAGGAAATTATCAGTCTGTGCTGATAAAAATACATGAGTGAACAAATTAAAAGTCTGATGAGGACTAGGATACATATCTAGTCTCAGAGGACTCTTAACAAAGTTCATATTAATTAAAAGGGAAAGAAGTAATTTTACAGTGGAGAAGCCTGGCAGACACAGCCTTAATCAAGTGACTAAGCGAACATCATCAGTAATGAAACAAATCAAAAACATGTGTAGGAGGCAATGAAAAGAATACAGCACCAGGGCCACGTAAACCCTGCCTGACGCACGCGCGCACGCATGTGTGTGTGTGTGTGTGTGTGTGTGTGTGTGTGTGTGTGTGTGTGTGTGCACTGACCAGGAATGAAGATCCAGGATGATAAATATTACTATGAAAGTCCAAGTGTTAGTCACTCAGTCGTGTCCAATTCTGTGAGACCCCATGGACCATAGCCTGCCAGGCTCCTATGTCCCAGGAATTTTCCAGGCAGGAGTACTGGTGCAGGTTGCCATTTCCTTCTTCAGGGGATCTTCTCAAACCAGGAATCGAACCCACATCTCTTGAGGCTCCTGCACTGGCAGGCAAGTTCTTTACCAGCTGAGCCACCAGGGAAGCCCTTGCCTGCCAATGCCTAACCTCAATACAATCATGAAGAAACAGCCAAACTCAAGTTGAGGAACAGCAGCTGGCCTTCAAAAGCATGGTGAAAGTCACTGAACAACTAAGGAATTGCTGCTGGTTGGAGGAAGCCAAAGAAACATGACGAGGAAAAGCAAAACATGACTCAGGACTGGGCGCTTCTGCTATAAAGGATATTTTTAGGACAGCTGCAAAATAGGAATGGGATCTGAGGATTAGATGACAGCAACAAATCAATATTAGTTTCCTGATTTCGATAACTGTATTGTGACTATGTAGGAGAACGCCCTGGTTTATAAGAAAGTCACAGTAAAATGCCTGGTGGTGATGACATGGCATGGTGCCAGCAACCTACTCTCAAATGGTTCAGGGGCAAGAAAGGTTTTCTATATTATACCTTAAAAATTTATAAGTTTGAAATTTTTCCCCAAATGTTTAAAACAAAAATGTGAAAAGAGAGCAGAATAAATTGTTTGATGCTGCAACTGGCCATCACCTTATCCCACTCCACTCCTTGGTCCTGTAACAATGAACCAGCATAGGAGGGAAAAATACTGTCCCCATCCCTAAGGACTTGAAAATACATCTATCTAAAAAGGGAAAATTATGAGAAATGCAAAAAGGGATGTGCCTTTTTCTTGTTGACTGCTTCATGGACCAAGGACCAGGGTAATGAGAAGAAACATTAACATTCACCAAAGGCCATCAGAGGCCCTTAGGGTATAAAAGCTTTGAAGATTCTTTAGAGCATAATAAAACAAAGTAAGTTAGGAGAGCTTATCTGGGCAGACCTGGAGCAGCATAGCATAACTTCAGGGCAAGCAAGAGTCTATTTAAGTTGGTTGAACCGTATAGCTATTGTGTTTGTTCAGGAAGTTTCCCTGTTCCTCTTCTAGGAATAGATTCCACTCCTCCCTACCACTGCTCACAACAGTCATCTGTTTAAGGGATACATATGACCCAAAATCTGAGTTCTTCCTGAAGCACGTATACAATGCTAAAAGAAAGATGCTCTCTCTTCGTACTGTGGTCACAGCTCTTCCTAGGAGGCTCCAGAAGATCCGACACCTTTCCAGAGACAGCATTCCCTTCGCTGCTGAAGCCACTATGGAGTGTCTCTCACCTGTCCCCACAGCATCACGACTAACACAGCTGCCGTCTTGGAAAAAGACAGTCTCTGGTGTAAATGTGCGACCTGAATTTCCAGCACCAGGCCCCACATGTTGGATACCATGTGCAGCTTTCCAGGGCCAAACCAACTGCTGGATGGATAAACCAGCCACTGAGGTCCCAGACTGACGGAACTAGGAGACTACATTCTGGAGTCCAGAGGATGGAAGTGGCCCTGAGTCATCCTCAAATTCCTCTGCTCCTCTAATTTAACCACAAACGGCCAGTTCCACTCAGTGCATCAGTTTACAGTCTGAGTATCGGATGCAGCCGTGTACATCCTTGCCTTGTTCCCCAGCTGCCTTATGTTTGTACTGCCCTCTCCTTAGTTCTTGCCCGGAGAACTCCATAGACAGAGGAGCCTGGCGGGCTACAATCCATGGGGTCACAAACAGTAGGACATGACTGAGCAACTAACATACTTTTTCTCCTCAGTTATACACTTTAACTGCTTTATAGGTAAGAACCCAGAGTTCCTTTTTCTCTGCCTGCAAATCGCTGAGTAGACACTCAATAAGCATAACTGAATGGTTATCCAAGAATAAAAAGATCATACTAAAGCTCAAGACTCTAAATGAAAAAATGAGACTAACGATGGCTGAAGAGTCTCATTACAAACTCACGGCACCTAAGTCAGGACAGATTTCCAAGAAACACTGAATGAATGAAGTAGCCTAGCTGTCTCCCTCCTGTTAAATCCCTAGCAACAATCGCCAAAGCTCTGGGGTCACACACACCAGCCCGGAGCACGCCTGTTCGCTGCCAAGCCTTGATGTGACTTTAACCACCTGGTCTGGTCATGGTTCTTGGTCAACTCATTAGGAAGCCTGGTGGGGAGTTTATGCATGGCTAGCTCTGTCACACATGAATGCTTTTTAGAGAAGGGACCAGTGGGTTAGTGCAGAAAAATGTGAAAGGTTATACCCATCTGATCTCCTCTCTGCTCAGGCAGCATCACCGTGCTTGTCACCCTTGCTGGGCCTAAACAGATTCCTCACAGCCATGAACCAACACCGTGAACACTTGGAAGACAAATGACCACAGGTTTGGAAAAGCTCACCCTCTAAAGCTGCTCAACTTGCATGGGAAGAACCGTTTTCTTCCTTACATTACATCACATTCTTTTCCTGAAATCTCCCTATTTCTTCCAAAACTGTAATGTACTTCAGAGGCTTTATTAAGCTACATTAGCTTTCTTCTCATTGTTTTAGAAACACTGAATTTTTACAATGGCACATTTTCAGTGAATATGTTTTAAAACACCAAAGATGTAAATGTTCGCTTAATTAAGACATGAAAATTGGTTTTTTCTACATAAAGATTAAAATGTTTACATTTGTTAAAGTAAAATTTTATTTGAATATAAATATGAAATACATATATACAAATGAACTTCATGACAGCCAGAGAGCAGGATGAAAGGAGGCAAAAATATTTCCTCCTCATTGGCATCACACTCTACAGGGTAGACAGGCACTCGGACATCATGAATAAACATAAAAATGTTTTAGATACATTGGGGGCAGGCAAAAATAGAAATCTGCACTTCTCATTTAGGATTTTCTTAAAATGGGCTATATCTGTACTTTGCCTTATTTTCACAATACTCCTTTGATATAATGTATTTTGAAAAAAATCCATAAATGTTTGGTTTTCACTAGTCAGTATTTAGTATTCGCCTGGTGCAGCGATATAGAAAAGAAACAAGAGATGGGAGCAGTACTGTTGGCTGTGCTTCACCATAATTTCCACAGAAATGTAAAGGTTCAGTTCTATGCTGTTTATTATTAGGACCAACATAAGATAGAGCTCATTTGTATTTAGCGTCTTGTGTTTAGAAATATCCCACAGTCAATATTAGCTTATGCAGAACTGTACATGTGAAAGGAGAAATCAATGACACAGTAGATTTCTAATTCTCTAGCAACTGCATTAAGCCCCCATAATTCAAAGAGCAGGATGCTACTTCTACAAGGCTATCAGTGCTCCTTAGCTGTTTCCTCTCAAACATGAGGGGAAAAATTGTGTTTAAAACACTGACACCAAAGAATGGCCTGGCGATTGTGTTTCTGAAAGTGCAAATTAGAAATCAGACTTCTAGTGAAACTAGAAACCAAGAATAGTTGCCAGTGTGCTAAGGAATCTAGTCACACCTTGTATAACTGCCAAGCCCAGGGAAAATGGCAAGTCAACTTCATTTCCCTCTAGAACCACATGCCCGCCCTCACTACAAACACGCCACACACTTTCACGCCTGGGCAACCTGGTGCTCACTATCTGTCCCCCCACCCCCAAGGGTCAATCCTAACCAACCTGTTTGTCTGCTAAACCATCCATCTAGACTCCCAACTATTTCTTTTGTAAGTTGTTATCATTTGATCATGTCCAGCTCTTTGCAACCCCATGGACTGCAGCACACCAGGCCTCCCTGTCCTTCACCACCTCCCAGAGCTTGCTCACACTCATGTCCATTGAGTTGGTGATGCCATCCAACCTCTGTCGTCCCCTTCTCCTCCCACCTTCAGTCTTTGTTAGCATCAGGGTCTTTTCTAATGAGTCAGCTCTTCGTATCAGGTGGCCAAAGTATGGGGGCTTCAGCATCTGTCCTTCCAATGAATATTCAGGACTGATTACCTTTAGGATCTTTTGCAAGGGATCTCTCTTAATCCAGCATCTACTCTCCCTCACCAAGAATTTGCCTGCCTCTCCTCTGAGTTGCTATCACATCTGGGTACACCTCCAGGGAAACACACGATACAGTGTCACATTCATTTATTTTTCTACCTCTGGGAACTCCTGGAGGACAGAGATAGTTAACATCTTTTTGTGACCCCAGTGACTAGCAGTGTCTAATGTTATCAACAATAAATGTTGAACAACTGAAGGACTGGGGTTTCTGAAAACTAACACTGTGTTTTACCTCATTTCTACTTTTTGAAATTAATCTTCATAAGACAACTCTGCCCTGTTAGGGTATAATACATCTTAATAATTAAACTTTCTTTCTTGGTGACTCAAGTTCATCCTCATTTTATAAACTATAACTGAGGCCCTCTGGCTACTAATTCATAGAGGATTGCCTGATGCAATCCTAAAAGCCTCCCTATGGCAGGGATTTATAAAATCTTGAATCACTTCTTAAGTTTTCTCTGTCTCTCCTTTTTTTTTTCCCAGACTTTCTCTTCATCTTGTTTTTCGTAAAACTGCCTCAAGTCATACTCACAATCCATCTCTCTTAATTAGTAGCCTCTAATCTGCTCAAGGCAGAGGAATTTGATAACTAAGCTTGTTAAACCTGTGCAACTAAAACTGAATAGCTCTTGAATTGGCGCCTATAAAATAATACTGTCCTGGGGCTCCGGTATTTGGAATGCATGACAACCACTTCAGATGCTTGAGGTCCCAGGAATTACATGACACGCTCTCCACCCTGGTTTGCAGTCCTGACCTCCACATAATTGAGATTTTATAATAATTAAGCACCTGAGATATGATTTGCCATAATCCATCATTAGAAGAAAAAATTCATGTGGAAATCAGCCCAGAACTGGAAGTTTAAAATTAATTAAATGGCTCTTGATATATTCTGAAATAGGCTAATCAACTTCTGTACTGAATCTGACCATTTATAAAAACAGAAAGCACCACCGAACTACTGTACGTAGATACTGGCCATCAATCAGGATAGACCTGATTAAGCTGTGTGAACAAACAACCCCAAATTATCAGTGTCTCCCACTGACACGCATGCTGCATGTCTATCATGAACTACCCACAGGTGCACATTCTCAGGGGGGGAGCCAAACATCTATCTCCGTTTTGTCACTCCTGGTGGACAGCAAGAGATGCAGAGCACCGTATACTGGTTAATAAAACTTCTGCCCAGAAGTGACACCATCACCTCTGCCTTCGTTTCACTGGCCAAGACAAGTCAATGGTCACTCTTGAGTCCAGCCAGGTCGGAAGGAGCAATCCTTCTGCTGGGGATGGAACCATGGGAAAGGAAACTGAAATATTCGGTCAACAGAAGTACCATCAATGAGAGTGACTATAAACGAAGGGATGCAGATACCATCACAGGTGTTTCCAACAAAGAATAGTGACAGCACCCTCTTCCCATAGAGAACGGACGTGACTTCAGAATCTCTCTGACCTCAACATTCCAGAAAAGTGACTGAGGACGGCAAGTGAGATACTAAGTATTTGCCAACTCTTCTCTACAGTCAAATAATCCATGGTTGGGGGTTAAAGAAAGACTTCCCAGAAGTAACATCTGAAGCGAGGACAGGTGATGCCCGGGGCAGGAGAGGAAGGGGCAAGGCTGTAGCAGAACTAGCAGCAGGTGCAGAGCTCCAGAGGCGGATGGCGCGGGCCAACGCGAGGCTGGCACAGCACTCCCGGTGCAGAAGGGCAGAGCTGGGGCTCACGTGGTGACAGAGGACAGAGAAAAGTGAGACATGGCAAGGAGAGCCGACTGATCTGACTGGACCTCATAGGGGCTGAAGGAGAAGAAATCAAACTTGACATGTGTTTTTTTGTCCTGGGGAGTCTGGAAGACACTGACATTCAGGGATGAAGCACAAAGGAGGAGGAGCAGGCCTGTGGGGGAACTACAAGGCCACTCCTAGGCACATGAAGTCCGAGTCCCCCCTGGGACCCACATTTAGACACGTAAGTGGGGTGTGTGCAGGGCACAGACGGGGAACTCAAGGTAAGAGCTGAACACCAAAAATGGACCATCAGCTTAGAGATGGCAACTGAAGTCTGGGGTCCAATGAGCCTGTTCAGGGGGCAATCAGAGTGGGAAGCACAGAAGACAGGTCAGAGCTCAGGGAAACAGCACTGAAGAAAGGAGAGAGGTGAGCATGGGGAGAGGGGGCTGGAGACAGACAGACCAAGAAAGATGGGCTGAAGAGAAGCCTCTGAATTTACCCTCAAAGTGGGGCACGTGTGACCTGTGAAGAGCAGGGGAAAGTCGGGAGGGTAGGGTTAGGGCGGTGACTAGAAGAGCAAATGGGAGGTGGGAGGACAGAGACCACCCTTAACTCCCCAACAAACCCCAAGGACAGCACTGCCTCCCTCCCACAACCCTCCCTCCCATCCGTCAGAATGAAAGTCTCCATTAGGGTTAAAATAAGATGAACACAGATGTTTTCCTAAAAAGTATTTTTATGGTTCTAATATTTAAGTTAATGTTTTGTGGAACTGTGACTTCTTTTAAGCTTAAAAATGACTGCATACCACGTTTTACTGCCTAAAGGAAATTAGTCCTAAATATTCATTAGAAGGACTGATGCTGAAGCTTCAATACCTTGGCCACCTGATGCAAAGAACTGACTCACTGGAAAAGACCCTGATGCTGGGAAAGATTGAAGGCAGGAGGAGAAGGGAACGACAGAGGATGAGATGGTTGGATGGCATCACCAACTTGATGGACATGAGTTTAAACAAGCTCTGGAAGTTGGTGATGGACAGGGAAGCCTGGCTTGCTGCAGTCCATGGCATCTCAAAGAGTCAGACATGACTGAGTGAACTGAACTGAACTGAACTGAAAGATACAAAGAACACACACTGCCTCCTCACGGATGACTCTCAAGCTTGTCCTTCCAGCCCAGATCTCTGCACCCACTTTCTGGCTGTCCCATGGGTGTCCTGCTCACCACTCAAACCTAACCTGTACAAGGCTGATGACTGCACCCCTCCAAGGGTACTGTGACCCCCCAGGAAAATGAAATTCCTGGTGAGTCAGAAAAATATATTACTTAAATTGTTCAAACAACATTTTAAGTCAACTATACTTCAATCAAATACATTTTTTAAAAGTTGTTCGGGTTTCCTTGGTGGTCCAGTAGTTAAGAACTTGCCTTGCAATGCAGAGGACACTGGTTCAATCCCTGGTCTGGGAAGATGCCACATGCCACTGAACAACTGAGCCTGAGAGCTGCGAATACTGGAACCCATGCACCCTAGAGCGCGTGCCCCACAGCGGAAGAAGCCACCGCGATGAGAAGTCCTCACCCTGCAATGGAGAGCGGCCGTGGTTCGCTGCAACTAGAGAAAGCCTGTATGCAGCAATGACCTACCGCAGCCAAAAAATAAAACAAACAACAAATAAATCTTTAAAAATATGTTTTTCAAGACCACTATGTTCTGTGGTGAACTGTTAACAAAACAGTATCACCCCAAGAATCTCTGCCTAGTAAAACTGCAAACATGGATTCTTGTTATAAACAAAGATACTATGTCTATTTTCTCAGTCACAAGTACTTGGTCATCCCTTCCTTTGTTTTACCCCTGAGTTATAAGAATCTATTTTTATAATGAACAAATTAGTCACACTTAACATTTTTATTTTAGTTCTTATCCACCTCAGTGACCAGTGTTACACCAAGTCACCTGGGGCCAAGGGCCAGCTGTTAGGAATTAGAAAGTTGAGGAGCCTCCCTGTCCCCATCTAGTTGTGTTGTTAGCCATTTCTCACTCGGTTCGGAAATCATGGTTCATGGTTATTGGTCCCTGCTGTTCACTTCCTTCTGTTCAGCCTAAATACATTTCTCTACTGAACTTTAGATATACATATCCAACTGGCCAGCAGACACTTCAGACTCACCATGAGCAAGTTCATTACACTTACACACACACACACACACACACACACACACACACGTGTCCCACAACCATCTGATCATCCCAACTAGAATCTCAGCATAACTTTGACTCCTTCCTCTCCTCTACAATCCAAGACCAATTCCACCTCCTGAATCGCTCAGATCTATCTGCCTATTTCAATTCCTACCTCTACCGTCTGGATCCAAGCTTCCATCCCCTCTTGCTTGGCTTCCTAAAATAGCCCTTAAACAGAAGGAAGCAGGGAAACAAGGGAGGACTTCCTGACTAGCTAAGAAGACTTTATATGTCTACAAGTGCAGTTCTGGTGTTGCTGGGGGAGAAGGGTTGCCCCTAGTAATATCTCAGTTATAACTTTTATCCCTTTAGAACATTTGAACTTAAATCCTTGTTTTCCTTAAAAAAAAATCTCAAGAGTGTTTAATGTGACTATGACATTTCAATCAATGAAAGAACAAAGGTTCAAGAATCAAAGCTAAGTTTTATGTTTTTTCTACTGCAAAGAAATGGAGTATGAGACTAATAAGCAGCCTACAAAATACAAAACAAAAACACATCTTTATTCAATCAGCTTTCAAGTATCTTCAAGTCTCTAAAATTTTCCCCAAATTTAATCATTTGGTCTCCACCCCTCCAACTGAGAATGTTTGTACCTTATGCTTCTATTGCTACTGTAGGATAACTAGTTCTTCTTCATCAGGTATTTGCTACTGACATTTTACCCATAATTAATATAATCTTGGGCTGGCCTGGGCTTCCCTGGTGGCTCAGAGGGTAAAGCATCTGCCTGCAATGTGAGAGACCTGGGTTCAACCCCCCAGGTCGGGAAGACCCCCTAGAGAAGGAAATGGCAACCCACTCCACTACTCTTGCCTGGAAAATTCCATGGACAAAGGAGCCTGGTAGGGTACAGTCCATGGGATTGCAAAGAGTCACACACGACTGAGTAACTTCACTTCTCTTCTTGGGCTGGCTCAGTGGCAAAGAATCCTACCAAGCAGGAGACTCTGGTTCAATCGCTGGATCCAGAAGATCCCCTGGAGAAGGAAATGACAATGCATTCCAGTGTTCTTACTTTGATAATCCCAAGGACAGAGGAGCCTAGCAGGCTACAAAGAGTCACAAAGAGTCAGACATGACTCAGTGACTAAACAACAACAAATATCATCATATGGCATATAGTTTTTTCAATTTGTTAAGGTCAACTAGAATTCTTTCATATTTTACAGAGCATCAGTGACTCCATGAAATCTGCTAACTTAATGTCATATTCTCCAATTCTTAAACAAATTACCTTTGGGTATATTAAGCATAACTAGTCCCTTTGTTCTATCCCTCCTCATATCACTTCATTGGTTGTGAGAACAAAGATAGATGTTCATGGAAGTGACATTCATTCATTAATTCATTTATATACCATTACTTCAATCAAGAGAAAGTATCAGCTTACTAAAGTTAAGAGGAACATATCTATTATTGTCCCAAGGTTTACATGTTTTATGCACAGAAGGCAGTTAGATTAGTCAACTGCTATTTAGTTTATGCAAAACTCAGTTGGTAACTAGTTTCCTCTAGAAATGACAGTAGTTTATTTGACAATTTGATCTGATATGCCTTTTATTTATCATCTATGTATTCAATGTCAGAGTTATCTATAATGTCCATGGTGAAATCTATCAATATTTTGGCTGTCTTTTTAAGCTAGTCATAACACTTAACATATTTTAATTCTCAGGGACTTCTCTTTATCTCCACAATTTAAAAAATTCTAACAATGACACCTGCCAGTTCCTTCAGTGTGCACTGTGCCTGACTAATACAAATAGTTCCAGTTCTTCAAAGCACTCTTTAACTCTTTTTCTATTTGGACTCTCTTTACTTTCTTTAAAACTGGGAACTTCTCCAGGCCCCTTCACATCTGATATCTCTTATGAAGAGTGAATCGAATAAGACATTAAAAGACTCTGCCTTTTCACCAGCTTCTGTTATCAGTTTTCTGGCCCTGTCCATCAGGGACCCATGCCAAGCAACTGGTGAAATTATATGACAACAAAGTCTTTCTGAAACTTACAGTAACTAGCCCATATGGACAGGGTCCAAAGTGGACGCACAGTAAGATTCTCTCTGATGTGGGGAAAGTTTGTAACATGAGAATAGGATGGAATATAGATTGCTTTTTTCAATTTATTGCATTTTATTTTTTCTCAGCTTCTCATGCCTCTTCCAAGAGGATGAAAAAGGAGGAGAAAAAATTTCAGACCATCTCTAGTCATTTAAAATCAGTCAGACCATTTTATCATTTTAACACAGACAAATGAAGATTCCTCAAGATCTGGACTCTTTTCACCTGGCTGTGTCTATCTTGGTGACTCAGAGGAGTAGTATACAAGGAAACACATGGACTCTACTGGCCCAGAATGTTTGAGGCCTTTTATCAGAGGACCATGAGTGAGATAACATCTTGTGGGTAGAAAGTAAGAGACGTAGGTAGGAGAAGGTGGCTTCTGATCTCTCTCAGTTTGCTTTGGTCTCCTCTTCCCATCACACAGCGCTTGGAAAGAACTAAGGACCCAGAGCCAAGCTCATCAGCCCTCCACCAGCAGTGAAAAAAAAACTCCATCAGTGTTTATTCAGTCTGCTAAGCCCGTGAAAACTGAATTACATTTCCAAAATGCCACTGTTGCCAACAAGCTGAAATAGGAGAAAAAATGTGCAACTTTCTGTGGTCAAAATGTTTTAAGAGCTTTCTTCAAGATTAAAGAGCTGACAGAATCAAGAAACGGGAAAAGATACGTAGGCCCTCTTTGGCTGCTGTACCCACCAATCTCTACCTTGATCAAACACATCTGAGTTCACCCAGTATAAGCAGAGGAAAATCTTTTTTTCCTGAAAAACCTACTGCTTCATACACAAATCAATATACACCTTGTGAAAAACTTGTTTAAAATGTCCTAGACCAGTTTCCTAAGCCTCTACAGCAGGTGTTTTTCCATACTGCATGAATCACACCGAAGTTCTTGCTGACCTTCTTTTGAACAGAGATTTTTTTTTTTTTCCTCAGAACCAGGAAACATTGTCTCATTTTTGTGAAAGACTATTTTCCATTCCAAGCTTTCCACAGAAAATTCTATTTATCTGTGGTCTGACACTTTAAGCATCATTACTCAACTTAATTTGTTCTTATGAGTTCTTAAGAGTCTAGAGAAGACCAGCAGTCAGCTATTGCTTAAAACCTATTTCTTCTAATTTATCATTCTTTGGTGGTAGCATGGTTTTACAGGTTTCTTTTAACATCAGCTGATACAGTATGGTCACCTCTCAGCTTCCAAGCCTGATGTATTGAAAGTGAAATTCACTGAACCAGATTCATTAACTGGAAGAATGATAATACTGCATGAGAAACTAAAATTCTTCCTCATCAGCTACTCTTAAGTGTTAACAAAGAAGAGGGCCAGCAGACAGAACCAGTGGCTAGAATACCACAGGAAAACTCCTTAGAGTTAAAAGGAATCCAAAGTATAAGTGTCCCTATGATTTATATTACTGCAGCCAAAATTTGACACTGTGAAGCACTGTGGTTCGTGGACCACCTGCATCAAAGTCGATACTAGTGTTTGTTTTAAAATACAAGTTCCCAATTCCAATTAAAATAAATAAATTAATATTTTTAATTCACATAATTTAAAAATAAATAAAATACAGATTCCAAGGCCTCATCTCAGAAGGATACCCCAGTGGTGTTCATCTCCTGGCCACTGGTAAGCTTCATTCTATCTCAGCCGTAGTCTACAGAGGTCAGCTTTTGGAGAAAGTGACTGGGAAGACTTGGGTTTGGTTTTCTCATGCTTCCCTCCCCTGCCAGTCCTCAGAGTCCTCTACAAAGAGGCCAGAATTGGGCATGAGTTGGATAGGACACTTAGTCCTCAAAAAGTTTTGCTGAGTGTACTATCTTAGATTAGCCTCAAGTAGTCATTTATTTATTTTTAAAGGGTCTATAAAGGACAGACCATTTTTGGTTTGTAAAGGACAGCACAATTTTTTAGCGCTATTCAATGTTGACTATATAGCTTTTGTTTGTTTATTTGCTGGGTTTTTTTCTTTGCGATCGCAGCATTTGGGATCTCAGTTGCCCAGCTAGCAATGGGCATATACCCCGCAGTGGAAGCCTTAGCCACTGGACCACCAGGGAGGTCCCTTGACAGTATGTTTTTTAATTTTATTTTTAATTGGAGGATAATTGCTTTAAAATATTGCATTAGTTTCTGCCATCAGCCAGTTCAGTTCAGTTGTTCAGTCGTATCCAACTCTTTGCAACCCCATGAATAGCAGCACGCCAGCCCTCCCTGTCCATCATCAACTCTCAGTCTACCCAAATCCATGTTCATTGAGTCAGTGATGCCATCCAACCATCTCATCCTCTGTCATCCCCTTCTCCTCCTACCCTCAATCTTTCCCAGCATCAGAGTCTTTTCAAATGAGTCAGCTCTTCGCATCAGGTGACCAAAGTATTGGAGTTTCAGCTTCAACATCAGTCCTTCCAATGAACACCCAGGACTGATCTCCTTTAGGATGGACTGGTTGGATCTCCTTGCAGTCCAACAGACTCTTGAGAATCTTCTCCAACACCACAGTTCAAAAGCATCAATTCTTTGGCGCTCAGCATTCTTCACATTCCAACTCTCACATCCATACACGACCACTGGAAAAACCATAGCCTTGACTAGATGGATCTTTGTTGGCAAAGTAATGTCTCTGCTTTTGAATATGCTATCTAGGTTGGTCATAACTTTCCTTCCAAGGAGTAAGCGTCTTTTAATTTCATGGCTGAAATCACCATCTGCAGCGATCTTGGAGCCCAGAAAAATAAAGTCAGCCACTGTTTCCCCAACTATTTGCCATGAAGTGATGAGACTGGATGCCATGATCTTCGTTTCCTGAATGTTGAGCTTTAACCCAACTTTTTCACTCTCCTCTTTCACTTTCATCAACATGCTCTTTAGTTCTTCTTCACTTTCTGCCGTAAGGGTGGTGTCATCTGCATATCTGAGGTTATTGATATTTCTCCTGGCAATCATACATCAATATGAATCAGCCATAGGTATATATATATATCCTCTCCCTCTTGAACCTCCCTCCCACCTCCCACCCCATCCCACCCCTCTAGGTTGTCACAGAGCACTGGGTCTGAACCCTCTGTGTCATACAGCAAATTTCCACTACCTACCTGTTTTACATATGGTAAGATATATGTTTCAATGTTACTCTCTGAACTCGTCCCTCCCTCTCCTTCCTCCACTGTGTCCGCAAGTCTGTTCCCTATGTCAACATCTCCACTGCTGTCCTGCAAATAGGCTCATCAGCACCAACTTTCTAGATTTCATATATATGCATTAATATACAATATTTGTTTCTCTCTGACTTATTTCACTCCACATAATAGGCTCTAGGTTCATCCATCTCATTAGAACTGACTCAAATGTGTTCCTTTTATGACTGAGTAATATTCCATTGTATATATGCACCACAACCTCTTTATCCATTTACCTGACAATGGACATCTAGGCTGCTTCCATGCCCTTACCTGTTGTAAATAGTGCTGCAATGAACATTGCGGTACATGTGTCTTTTTCAATGATGGTTTCCTCAGGGTATATGTCCAGTAGTGGGATTGGTGGGTCTTGTGGAAGTTTTATTCTCAGTTTTTTAAGGAATCTCCATACTGTTCTTCATGGTAGCTGTATCAATTTACATTCCCAACAACAACACAAGAGGTTTCCCTTTTCTCCAAACCCTCTCCAGCATTAATTGTTTGTAGATTTTTTGATGATGGTCATTCTGACCAGTATGAGGTATCATCTCATGAAACTGTAGTTTCAATTTGCATTTCTCTAAGGGTCGCAAATATGCAGGTCAGGAAGCAACAGTTAGAACTGGACATGGAACAACAGACTGGTTCCAAATAGGAAAAGGACATCAAGGCTGTATAGTGTCACCCTGCTTATTTAACTTATATGCAGAGTACATCATGAGAAACGCTGGACTGGAAGAAGCACAAGCTGGAATCAAGATTGCCAGGAGAAGTATCAGTAACATCAGATATGCAGATGGCACCACCCTTATGGCAGAAAGTGAAGAGGAACTAAAAAGTCTCCTGATGAAAGTAAAAGAGGAGAGTGAAAATTTGGCTTAAAGCTCAACATTCAGAAAACGAAGATCATGGCATCTGGTCCCATCACTTCATGGCAAATAGATGAGGAAACATTGGAAACAGTGTCAAACTAATTTGGGGGGCTCCAAAATCACTGCAGATGGTGATTGCAGCCATGAAATTAAAAGACGCTTACTCCTTGGAAGGAAAGCTATGACCAACCTAGATAGTATATTGAAAAGCAGAGATATTACTTTGCCAACAAAGGTCTGTCTAGTCAAGGCTATGGTTTTTCCAGTGGTCATGTATGGATGTGAGGGTTGGAATGTGAAGAAAGCTGAGCGCCAAAGAATTGATGCTTTTGAACTGTGGTGTTGGAGAAGACTCTTGAGAGTCCCTTGGACTGCAAGGAGATCCAACCAGTCCATTCTGAAGGAGATCAGCCCTGGGATTTCTTTGGAAGGGATGATGCTAAAGCTGAAACTCCAGTACTTTGGCTACCTCATGCAAAGAGTTGACTCATTGGAAAAGTCTCTGATGCTGGGAGGGATTGGGGGCAGGAGGAGAAGGGGACGATAGAGGATGAGATGGCTGGATGGTATCACCGACTCGATGGACATGAGTCTGAGTGAACTCCAGGAGTTGGTGATGGACACGAAGGCCTGGCGTGCTGCGATTCGTGGGGTCGCAAAGAGTCGGACACGGCTGAGTGACTGAACTGAACTGAACTGAGTAATGCATGAGCAATGTTGAGCATCTTTTCATGTCCATCTTTCCTTAACTTGTCTCTACTTTTCGCCTCACTCTGGACCCATTTCTTTCATCCTAGCTGCCCTACCTGTTCCTCTACTCTTCTTAATCCCAGTATCTATAACCAGCAAACTGTCTTAAAGATAAAAATGTAATACCTCTCGGGTTACATATTTCATTTAACTAACTCGTAGGAGTTTTAAACTTCTCAGCTACCAGTACTTTGGAAATTTTTGCTCACACATGGTCAGTTCTTTACTGTTTCCAAATAAAATCCACCATAACTATTTGCTCTTAGTAAATAAAATGAATTCAATAACAGGGCATGTCCCTTCTCTTCCCTATAGCTATAGGCTTGCCTCCATTTCAGCCAAACTAGTCATTTTTTATACTGCCAGGCACCAGGGGCTCTGCCTGTTCTATTCTGGTTACATCATTATCAACAAAAGATTTACAAACAGGTTTCCATGGCAAGAAACCAGAACAAATGAAACAGTCCAAGAGAAACGTAAACTGGAAAGATAAGGCTAAACCCATTTCTGATGACACTGGAATGCAACCTTCCCGAAAGGAACCACTGAAATTACTGGCATTTCCCTGAAATGCAACAGGAACCATACAATAAATGAAGACATTAGTTTTTATTGGTATAATAGTTACAGCTCCATGCAAAAGACTCTAATGACACAAGGGCAGTCACCTTCTGCATACAAATTCGTTTCCTTGTTTAATGGACTAGACAAGGATTGCCATTTTAATTCATGGCCCTCCATAAAATGAACATTTACAATAATCTCCTTTTGAATCTTTATGTTTTCTGTAACCTTGATAGCAAAGTGCTGCTATCAACAATTATCTAAGTGTAAACAGTTGTTAGAAAAGGCAGAAATTGGTAGCAGTGGGTCAGCTGAAAAGAAGTGGGTCCGGAAAAAGAGTGCAGTGGTTGTAGACTTATGACAGTGTTGGGACTCAAGCTGTAGGCTCCTCTCAGGTGGATAACACAGCAGCACACACAAAGAACACAGATATTGTACCGTATGCGAAAAGAAACATTTTCACATTCACACAGGAGACCAAGCCAAAACCTATGACTTTTTCCTCTTTGCAGCCCTAACCTCTTCCTCGCACACAGTAGGCAGTCAATAAATGCTCACAGAAGGAAAGAAAGCATAATACCTAATTCAGAGTCAGGAAACTCGGTGATGTTAAAAAAAATTATTCTGCAAATAAAATGACATCATTTCACACAAAGGGGAGGTGAATGGATTTCTCTACCTCTCAGTAACAGGAAGCCACTCTGACCATCTTAATGCTTAGAATGGGAATAATTTCTTGTTTCTCAATTTCCTCTCTCTCAAAATTCTTCCCCCACCTCCATCATCAACCCATAAAGATGAATGCAGGTCTTTCAGGACTCAACAAGACTGTTACAGGAAAGCATAAGCATTCTTCAATATGTACCACCATAATTTGCTTGTTTACAGAAAAAAAAACCACAAAATTTGATAGCATCTTCCCTGGCCCACCTCCTCCACAGCCTCTCATTGGTGATGATTTAAATACTGTTTTGCCTATAACCACAGCCTCAGCAAAGAAGTCAAAGTCAAATCTGCCTTTTTCATAACCATAATAAAGGTCTGTTATAAGACATGAACTTGCTGAGTAAATCATTAAACCGAAAGCGATGGGTGTGGATTCAGTAATTCTAATCTCTTCCTACATAACCTCAAAAGTTCTCAGCGCCCTGCGCACCAGCATGGCGGCCTCCCTCAGTCTCCCCCACAGGCTTTCTCTCCCTCTCCCCTTGCTTCCTATCCCCGTCTGGTGCCAGCCTGCGTTCTGTCCCTTCACACCAGCTTGCCATTGCTATTCCCACCATCTGGAGTCAGTCTTCACTATCTCTGTCTCATCAACTCTCCATCTATTTTAAAATATCATCTGAAAACATATGTTTCCCCCCCACACACCCCTTTCAATTTCCTCTCTGCTTTTATTTATTTCATCCTCTGACTTCCTTCAGCTCTGAAAAACCCATCTGATTCACTTCAGAAAACTGCTCTACAAAGGGCTGTAACTGCATTTGATATGAAAGATTGTAATCTCTCAGGTCTGAAATATCTCATATGAGTGGTCAGCACATGCTCCTCCATTTTATCTCCACGAAAATGGTGGAAAGAGCGAGAAAGACTACAAACTAGGAAATGAGGGCATTTCTAACATTAAAATTACTTCGAAGGCCATGGAGCATTTCCAAGTGTCCAGTGCCGTTCAGCTCTAGCACACAAGCCACAGACAGACCATCCCAAGATCACCATTGAAAGTCGTTGTCCTGAACATCTTTTCAAACACTTAGAACTCAAGAAGAGACTGCTTAAGCCACTTTCAGAGTGGCCAATAAGTAAGCCGGGGGAAAACTTAAAAAGCCTCCCTCCATCCTTTCTATATCCCTTTAAAAACTTTCTCAGTAACCTGGACCAAAAGGAAAAAAAAAAGGAAACAAAAAGCCCTGAAACAGAAGATGAAAGTCCTTGAGACACCCAGTCGGTCAGCAACTTCCAGACTGCCTGGCCACCTGGTTCTACTGTCTCTTTACTTTCTCTAATTAACCTCTGCTGCCATGATTATTTCCTTTTAATTCTCCTGACTAATGTTTATTAATTATGTGCGGGATTCATGGTGCTCAACCATTCTCCACCATCAGCCAAAAGCCTTTCTGCAGCATGCTGTTGGTTTTGATTCTTTCATCTTATTTGCCTTTTCTTTCTTTATTCCCCCCTCCACACAATGAAGAAGCTGAAAAATGAGAACCTCACTCTCAAACTCCACTCTATTGTCAGTTCCTCGGGCTGCAGCACTTGTGAGAGCTGGAAGAATCACTGTTGCTAAGCAACACTTTTGCACCCTGTGTAAAAGATAAAGAGCACCATGAACGGCTCTGAGGGCCAGGCAGTCCAGTCCTCCATAAACTCTAGGGGGCCAACCTCAGGACAATCAAGGAGAAATGTCAACTCTATTAATACAGGGCTTGGGGAGGGAAGTTCTTAATTTTTCTTTCTTTTTCTTTAGATCACTTCTCATTTTTTCCACGCCAATAAAAGAAAGATGACCTAATGAGCAAAGAAATGGATGAAAAATCCCTAATTTGAGTTTCCAGGATTGATCTGTGCCACGCACTCACTCGTTAAACAGAGCTGCTTCATTATATACCCTTCTATGACTCGGTTTCTTACCCTTGGACAAGTGAAAATTAAAATCAGCTGTTTCACAAAACTGTATGCAATCGATTTTTTAAAAAACAGTATTACAAAGTCCTCAGCAATGATTAAGGAGAAGGCGATGGCACCCACTCCAGGACTCTTGCCTGGAGAATCCCATGGATGGAGGAGCCTGGAAGGCTGCAGTCCATGGGGTCGCGAAGAGTCAGACAAGACTGGGCGACTTCACTTTCACTTTTCACTTTCATGCATTGGAGAAGGAAATGGCAACCCACTCCAGTGTTCTTGCCTGGAGAATCCCAGGGACGGGGGAGCCTGGTGGGCTGCCATCTATGGGGTCGCACAGAGTTGGACACGACTGAAGCGACTTAGCAGTAGCAGCAGCAATGATTAAACTACCATCTGTTATTAAACGGTAATAACACATTTCCTGCCAGTCTTCCTCAGATGTCCCTTGTAGTAGTTTTTATCAGAGATTCCACTCCTGCCTATTGACCTTCCATGAGAATATTCTGTGGCTTTTAGGCAGAAATATTAACCATCAGAACGTAACTTTAGAAAAGAGAGAGTCATCTGCATCATTCACAGCCTGAAACAGAAGTGGTGTGTTAGCAATGGGATGGAAGACTGAGCCACACCCCTCAGGCTCTTCTCTCTTTGTCGCTTGTGAAGTGAACCAAAAATGGAAGAATTAGGTGACGTTACAATATTGTGACCTTCTTCAACTTTGGTTATCTGTGAGTCTAAGACTCCTGTGATACTCAGATTCTTCCCTGTGGCTCAGACTGCTAGTCGCCCCACAATATCTACTCTCTATTCTTCCAAAATAAGACTTCACGTCCAGCTCACCGGCAGCAGGTGTGACCGAGGGGCAGCTCTGGCCAAAACAACCTTCACAGAAGTGACAGATGAAACTTCCTGGTCATTGTTTCCATTTCCCATCACCCCCATGCCTCCTTGTTGGAGGGAAAGCAGACATGGTGAGTCACCATGAAACATCTGAATAAGGGAAAGATAAAGGGATGGTGGCCAAACAAGAATGAGCCTGGGTCTCTGATGGCTTCACAGACTTAGGTGACCAAGAAATACACTTCCCTCTTGTCTAAGCTGCTGTTATTTGGCTTCTCTGCTACTTACAGATCCTGTGTAACATGGAGGATGTGTTCTATCTCAGAGGGTTTCCTAGACCAAAGCACGACAATAAAACAACTTTGTGCCCAAAGGAAACTCCCAAAAGTTTAATAAGTGGAAATTGTAATAAGATCTACCACTTAACTGAGTGCATCTTTCCACTATACCAAGAAAGCGAAGCAGTTCTCATCTATAATTCAGCTTAGGAAACATCATGCTTTCAACTAACCACAGTATATTTACTAACCACCCCGTGTACCAAATAGATGGAAGCCACAAAGATGGACAGGACATGCCAATCTTCCTGGAACTAACATCCTTGGGGGAGTGTCATGAGATGTAGCATTTAAATAAGTGTAACTGAATGATGCGTGAGTATCCTGGACAAATCATTTACTTCTCAGTGATGACAGAGATCACCTCTAAGGTCTCATCTGCTCTAAATGTCTAGGCTTCTACCACAATTGTTAACATGCTACCTCAGCATCTCACCAGTGGTATAAGTTGGGTTCTTTTTACATCTTTCATGAGGTATAATTGGCACACAATATAATGCACACATTTTAAATGTGCAATGTAATGGGTTTTGACATATGTATGCCACAAAACCACCATCACAATCAAGATAATGAACATTTCCAGCATAACAATTTCCTCATATCCCTTTGTAATCTATCTTCTCTTCCTTCCCCACTAACCCAAACTCAGGGAACCAGCAAATGCTTTCTGTTGCTACAGATCGCTTTGCATGTTCCAGAATTTTATTTTAAATGAATCATTCAGCATGTCCATGTTACTGCCTGATTCCTTTCATCCAGTATAATTATTTTAAGATTCACAGTCCATAGGGCTGCAAAGAGTCTGACACAACTGAAGCAACTTAGCATAGCACGTTATTGAGTGTATTGATATTTTGTTCCTTTTCATAGATACATAGTATCAAATTGTATATATGTATCAAAATTTATCCATTCACCTGTTGATGGACATTTGGATTGTTTCCAGTCTGGGGCTATTGGAAATAAAAGATACAAGTGTATGAATATTTGATAACAAGTCTTAATACACAGGGCTTCCCTGGTGGCTCAGAGGTTAAAGCGTCTGCCTCCAATGCGGGAGACCCGGGTTCGATCCCTGGGTCGGGAAGATCCCCTGGAGAAGGAAATGGTAACCCACTCCAATATTCTTGCCTGGAGAATCCCATGGACGGGGAAGCCTGGTAGGCTCCAGTCCATGGGGTCGCAAAGAGTCAGACACGACTGAGCGACTTCACTTTCTTTCTTTTCTTAATACACATATGTTGTACACACATGTTCTACTTCTCTTGGATAACTTATCTTAGAGTGAAACGACTATGGGGTATGTATAGTATCCAACTTTTGAGGAAACTATTAAATTACTTTATAGAATACTTCACATTTTATATACCTACCAGGAACATTTGAAAGTTCCAGTTTCTCCACATCCTTTTTAACTCTTAATATGGTCAATCTTTTTTATGCTAGCCATTTCAACATGAGTGCAGTGGTATCTCACTGTTTTTATTTTATATCTACCTAATAACTAATCATGTTTTTTTAAAAAGATGCTTCTCCAACTCTTCTATCCATATTTATTGAGGTTTTTTACTTCTTAGTATTAAATTCTAAGAGTTCTTTACATATTGTGGACACAAGTCCCTTGTGTGACACATACTTCGCAAATATTTTCTCCCAATCTCTATCTTTCTAGGTTTCTCATTTAGTATCTCTAGGGGAAAAAGTTTTAATGTTCATGAAGTAAAATTTATCTCTTTTTTTCCCTATAATTTTTGCTTTGAGTGTCATATTTTTTAAATATTTGCCTAACTCATAGTCACTAAAAATTTTTTTCACACTTTCTTCTAGAAATTTGTCTTAACTCTTACATTTAAGCTTACAATCCACTTGAAGTTAATTTTTGTATGTAGTGTGAGGTAAGGTTTATGGTCCTTTTTGCTTTCTTACGTATATGGCTATACAATTATTCCAGTATCCTTTCTTGAAAGATCTTTCCTTGGCCAGCTGAACTAATTTGCTGTCTTTATGGAAAATTGTTGCTCTCCATCGCTCTATATATCTCCTAACTTTATGCTACTACCACACTACCTTGATCTCTGTAGTTTTATAATAAGTCTTGATACCAGGCCGTTTGTGTCCCAATTTAGTTCTTGTTTTTTTAAGTTATGTTCTTAAATCAGCAGGTCTAATTCTACAAAATAAAAAGCCTACTGGGATTTCAACTGAGAAAATATTGATTCTACAGATCAATTTTGGGAGAACTAACAAAATAATATTGAGCCTTCCAATTCATGAGCATGGTATATCTACCCATTTATTAAGCCTTAATGAATTTTTCTCAGCAACATTTTCTAGGTTTCAGTCTTATTTTTATGCATCTTTGTTAAATTTATCCCAAAGTACTAGGCATTTTTTTCTGTTACTGGAAATGGCATTATTCTAATTGCTCATTACCGTTATAGAGAAACACAAATAATTTTTGTATGTTGATCTTAAAATAGCATTCAATCTTATCAAACTTCTTTACTAGCTCTAGCAGCTTTTCTTTTTTTAGATCCCTTTGGATTACCTACATGGATAAGCCATATTGTCTGTAAATAAAGGCACTTGATCATTCTTTTTAAACCTATGTCCTTTTTATTTTTATATCTTGCCTTATTGCCTTGACAAGAACTTCCAGTACTATGTTGAATAGAAGTTGTGAAAAAAAAGATATCTTTGACTTGCTTCTCATCTCGGGGGAAAGCTTTCAGTCTTTCACCATCAAAAAAGACATTAGCTTTACAAATGTCCTCTGTGTGTGTGTGTGTGTGTGTGTGTGTGTGCGCGCGCGCGCGCACGCGTGCTCAATAGCTCAGTCATGTCCAGCTCTTTGTGACCCCCTGGACTGTAGCTCAACAGGCTCCTCTGTCCAAGGAATTTTCCAGGCAAGAAAACAGAAGTGGGCTGCTATTTCCTCCTCCAGGGAACCTCATAGATGCCCTATATCAAGGTGGAGCTCCCTTCTATTCCTAGATTGCTGAGCTTTTATCAGGAAGGGATGTTAAACTGGTTAAATGCTTTTTCTACATCTATTAATGTATACACATGGTTTTATTTTATTATTCTGCTGGTATAAATAACATTTACAATTTTAAACTTAGAAACAACCCACAATTACTGGGATAAACACTATCTGGACATAATGTAGTATCTTTTTCATATGTTCTTAAATTTGATAAGTTTGTTAAGAACTTTTACATCATGTTTATGAAGGATGTGTGTGTGCTTGCTAAGTCACTTCAGTTGTGACTGACTCTATGTGACACTATGCGCTGAAGCCCACCGGACTCTTCCGTCCTTGGGATTCTCCAGGCAAGAATACTGCAGTGGGTTGCCATGCCCTCCCCTAGGGGATCTTCCCAACCCAGGGATTGAGCCCATGTCTCTTATGTCTCCTATATTAGCAGGTGACTTTTTTACCATGAGCACCAATTAGTCTATAATTTTCATTTCTTACAATTTCTCTATCTAGTTTTAGAGTTAGGGTAATAGTGGCCTCTAGACCATTCAGGTATGACCTAAATCAAATCCCTTATGATTATACACTGGAAGTGAGAAACAGATTTAAGGGGCTAGAGCTGATAGATAGAGTGCCTGATGAACTATGGATGGAGGTTCGTGACATTGTACAGGAGACAGGGATCAAGACCATCCCCATGGAAAAGAAACGCAAAAAAGCAAAATGGCTGTCTGAGGAGGACTTAGAAATAGCTGTGAAAAGAAGAGAAGCGAAAAGCAAAGAAGAAAAGGAAAGATATAAGCATCTGAATGCAGAGTTCCAAAGAATAGCAAGGAGAGATAAGAAAGCCTTCCTCAGCGATCAGTGCAAAGAAATAGAGGAAAACAACAGAATGGGAAAGACTAGAGACCTCTTCAAGAAAATTAGAGATACCAAGGGAACATTTCATGCAAAGATGGGCTTGATAAAGGACAGAAATGGTCTGGACCTAACAGAAGCAGAAGATATTAAGAAGAGGTGGCAAGTATACACAGAAGAACTGTACAAAAAAGCTCTTCACGACCCAGATAATCATGATGGTGTGATCACTCACCTAAGCCAGACATCCTGGAATGTGAAGTCAAGTGGGCCTTAGAAAGCATCACTACGAACAAAGCTAGCAGAGGTGATGGAATTCCAGTTGAGCTGTTTCAAATCCTGAAAGATGATGCTGTGAAAGTGCTGCACTCAATATGCCAGCAAATTTGGAAAAATCAGCAGTGGCCACAGGACTGGAAAAGGTCACTTTTCATTCCAATCCCAAAGGAAGGCAATGCCAAAGAATGCTCAAACTACCACACAATTGCACTCATCTCACATGCTAGTAAAGTAATGCTCAAAATTCTCCAAGCCAGGCTTTAGCAATACATGAACCGTGAACTTCCCAGATGCTCAAGCTGGATTTAGAAAAGGTATAGGAACCAGAGATCAAATTGCCAACATCCGCTGGATCATCGAAAAAGCAAGAGAGTTTCAAAAGAACATCTACTTCTGCTTTATTGACTATGCCAAAGCCTTTGACTGTGTGGATCACAATAACCTGTGGAAAATTCTGAGAGAGATGGGAATCCCAGACCACCTGATGTGCCTCTGAGAAACCTATATGCAGGTCAGGAAGCAACAGTTAGAACTGGACATGGAACAACAGACTGGTTCCAAATAGGAAAAGGAGTATATCAAGGCTGTATAGTGTCACCCTGCTTATTTAACTTCTATGCAGAGTACATCATGAGAAACGCTGGGCTGGAAGAAGCACAAGCTGGAATCAAGACTGCCGGGAGAAATATCAATAACCTCAGATATGCAGATGACACCACCCTTATGCCAGAAAGTGAAGAAGAACTAAAGGGCCTCTTGATGAAAGTGAAAGAGGAGAGTGAAAAAGTTGGTTTAAAGCTCAACATTCAGAAAACGAAGATCATGGCATCTGGTCCCATCACTTTATGGCAAATAGATGGGGAAACAATGGAAACAGTGGCTGACTTTATTTTTCTGGGCTCCAAAATCACTGCAGATGGTGATTCCAGCCATGAAATTAAAATATCAAACCTAGACAGCATATTGAAAAGCAGAAACATTACTTTACCAACAAAGGTCCGTCTAGTCAAGGCTATGGTTTTTCCAGTTATCATGTATGGATGTGAGAGTTGGACTATAAAGAAAGCTGAGCACCGAAAAATTGATGCTTTTGAACTGTGGTGTTGGAGAAGGTTCTTGACAGTCCCTTGGACTGCAAGGAGATCCAACCAGTCCATTTTAAAGCAGATCGGCCCTGGGTGTTCTTTGGAAGGAATGATGCTAAAGCTGAGACTCTAATACTTTGGCCTCCTCATGCGAAGAGTTGACTCATTGGAAAAGACTCTCATGCTGGGAGGGATTGGGGGCAGGAGGAGAAGGGGACGACAGAGGATGAGATGGCTGGATGGCATCACCGACTCAATGGACGTGAGTTTGAGTGAACTCCAGGAGTTGGTGATGGACAGGGAGGCCTGGCGTGCTGCAATTCATGGGGTCGCAAAGAGTCGGACACGACTGAGCGACTGAACTGAACTGAACTGAATGCTGGCCTCATGATCTGTGTAGAATTGATATTTTCCCCCTCAACTGTTTGCTGGAAATCACCAGTGAATGCAACTGGGTCTGGAGCTTTCTTTGTGGGAACATTTTTAAATAAAAATATATCTTTTTAATAGAAATATGATTATTCAATTTGCCTCTTTTTGAGTTTTTGTAGTATATAAGTCTTTCAAGAAATGTTTCCATTTCATCTAAAAGTTGCCAAATTTATTGACATAGACCTGTTCATAATATTCTCTTATTCTCCTTTTAATATCTATAGAATCTGTGGTAATGTTGTATCTATCATTCCTAGTATTGATTATTTGTGCCTACTCTTTTTTTCTTAATCACTCTAGTTAGAGATTCATCAATTTTCCTTTCAGAAAGTAAGTTTTTGCTTTCGTTGTTTTTCACTATTTTTTAAAATTTTTATATTTCATTTATTTCTACTCATATTTTATTATATTTTATTTCTTTCCTTCTGCTTGCTATGGCTTTAATTTGCTTTTTTTCTAGTTCCTTATGGTTTAACCTCAGGTCATTGATTCTGAAACTTTCTACTTCCTTAATATATGCATTTAATGCTATAAATTTCCCTTTAAGCACTGTTTTATTTTTTACTCACAAATTGTCTAACACATTGTTTTAATTTTCATTCAATTAAAAATATTTTCTAATTTCATTTTTGATCTCCTCTTAATCAGTAGTTTTTTGGAAGTATGTTACATAGTTTCCAAATATTGGAGATTTTCCAGATATCTTTCTGTTGTTCAGTCGCTAAGTCATGTCTGACTCTTTGAGATCCCATGAACTGCAACATGCCAGCCTCCCCTGTCCTTCACTATCTCCCAGTTTGCTCAGATTCATGTCAATTGAGTCAGTGATGCTATCTAATCATCTCATCTTCTGCCGCCCCTTCTCCTTTTGCCCACAATCTTTCCCAGCATCAGGGTCTTTTCTAGTGAGTCAGGTCTTCCCATCAGGTGGCCAAAGTTTTGGAGCTTCAGCATCAGTCCTTCCAATGAATATTCTGGGTTGATTTCCTTTAGGATGGACTGGTTTGATCTCCTTGCAGATCTCTCTTTCCGTTATTGATTTCTAATTTAACCCCACTGTGATCTGAAACATATGTTATATGACTTAAATCCTTTTGCATTGATTGAGATTTGTTTCATGGCCAAAATATGGTCTATCTTGGTATGTGCACTTGAAAAGAATACATTTTGCTGCTTGTAGGTGCAATTTCTGGACCTTTTTCTATAGATTGCTTGTCTCCTCATTATGGATCATTTTTTCATGCTTCTTTGAAAGTTGGTAACTTCTGATTGGTTGCCAGACAATGTGAATTTTACATTTTGGAGTTGTTTTATATTCCTGTAAATACTTTGGGGCTTTGTGCTGGATGCAATAAATTTACTTGGAAAAAAATCCTTCCATGGCTTGCTTTCAAGCTTTGTTAAGCAAGGCCAGTCTAAGGGCTAATTCTGCCACACAACCAAGGCAGTGGTCTTCTGAGAACTTCCAATCGATGCCCTGGATGTTAGGAGGTCTTCACGCTCCGGTAGTTTAGTCGCTAAATTGTGTCCAACCCTGAGATCCCATGGACTGTAGCCCTCTAGGCTCCTCTGTCAGTGGAATTTTCCAGACAATATTGGGGTGGGTTGACATTTCCTTCTCCAGGGGATCTTCCTGACCCAGTGGTCAAACCTGTGTCTCCTGCATTGAGACAGAATCTTTACCGCTGAGCCACCAGGGAAGCCCCTTTACATTCTGGGTGGTGAAATATAAACTACTGAGCTCCAGCAATGAGTCTATCTGATTCTCTCCATATCCTTCCCTGACCTTAAGCAGTTTTTTATTCACTGAAAACTCTGCAGATCTCTGGAGCTGACTTTTTATAGTTTCTCTCATCCAGGACCTTAGCCTGTGAATTCTAGCAGTCATAGCCTCTTCAAACTCTGAACTGTTTTCTCAACTGAAGGTAATAGCTGGACTCTGTTATGTACTTAAAAATACATAATCCAGACAGGAAGCTATAGCAATCTTGTTTCCCTTCTCTGAAAGATGAGTGTTTTGTGCTACTTGCCTAATGTCTGAAAATTGTTGTATGATATATTTTCCCTAGTTATTTTTAGTCTGTTAAGTTCTGAGAGTTATTCCAGTCCCGTTTAATCTATCATCCCTGAAAACATGTCTTATCTCTAAAAAGTCTCCACATCTCCTTAATCTGGCTCTCCAATATCAACTTTAGAGAGTTAGTGAAGTATAGGATGGTGGTTATGAAACAGGGTTTGGAATCAGACAACCTGGGATCAAGTAGCAACGTTGTTAAATAACTTGACCTTACACAAGTTATTTAACATCTCTGAGTCCACTTTGCTTATCTGTAAAATAAAAATATTAGAAGTACATACCTATCTTATAGAGATGTTGTGAGATTTAAGCAAGAAAACACAAATAGAGCATTTAACATTGCTCCTAGTACACAGGAATTACTCAATGATTGTTGTCATTTAAAATATTCATCATCATAATCACCTCATATGCCAAACAACAAAGGCAGCAACCGAGTGTCACTCTGGCTGATTATCAGTGAAACCTGTACCCACCACATTCTACACCTGAGCTGTCTACACTAGCTGAAGAATCTTGTCAAGTTCAATAACTGACAAGAACATCTCGAGCTACGGGGTTCTATTCGCTCCCTGCTAATTCCCTTCTCGTCATCTTCCTTTCTACATAGTTTTCTTTCAGTCAGGGTCAAAATACCACCATTTTAGAGACATCCTGGCCTGTCTTCCTCTGAAGGAGCAAAATGTTCATTTTCCATATTCATTCCAAGTATTCCATATACACTGACTGAGTTTTATCTTTAGTGTAACAATAAAATTCTGAAAGCATACTTAAAAACCTAAATTGAAATTATCACCAGATAATAGCACAGCAGCAACTGTGAGTTTTTCTCTAATGTTCTATTAACTTACGTGAACGCTCTTGTTTGCTCTTTTCCAATCTCTAGGGAAAGATTTTTCCATTAAGTGCAACTGGTTAAATGAGCATAAAAAGTAAGTGAAGTTCTGTCTCATTATTGAAAAAGTTATTATTTGTTATACATATTTAGACAGAGTTTCTAGACAAGCCATAAGATAGCACTATGCTAATCTCATCTACATGGGGACAGCTTCTCTTTTCTAAATTACATATGTTGCGGAATGAGTCTTAATAAAGTCACTGACCCAATCTGTCTTCCTACCAAAGCATATTCTCTATAATGATACAACATGTGTGTTCTAATTTAGCACAAGTTATAATACCCCAAACACAAAGAAACTTGGAGACATTATTTTCACAGCTTACAAAGCACTTTCACATACATTATCTCATTAACTCTTACAATAATCCTGTGAGCTAAGCACTCACAAGAGAAAGTCAATATTGTGAAAACAAAAGAGAAAGACTAAGACGTCCAACTGTAAGCCTTTATCCACACTAAATATACTTAATTCCAGACTATCGGAGTCAAGTTCACTCAACAGTTCATGTTTGCAAATACTTATTTTCAATGGACTGTATCTCCTAACTTTGCTTTGTTCAACAGTAATAAAATGTCCTTTTCTCAGAACATGAGTTTAACACCTCAACATTTTTCTACATTACCTCATCCCTAAAATAAAAATTCTTCTTTCCCCAACTTTTTAGTTTGATACATTTCAAACCTCAGAATGATTTCAAAAATAATGCAGTGAATATGCCTTCTATCTAGACTCACCAATTGTCAACATTTTGCCATATTTGCTTTACACATGCACACAAATATGTATAATATATAAAATGTGTATAATACACAAAACAAATATGTATATTTAAATAATGCATTATATTTGAGTTATTGTTATATAAATTATATAATTAAAATATCATATATATATTTATCATGACAATTAAATAGCAAATACTTTAATATGAATCTCCTAAGAACAAAGATGTTCTCTTACATACACAAAATTATTGCACTCAGGGAATGTAACATTGATATAATGTTGTTTCAAATATGTAATCATTTTCAGTTCAGTTCAGTTCACTTCAGTTCAGTCGCTCAGTCGTGTCAGACTCTTTGTGACCCCATGAATCGCAGCACGCCAGGCCTCCCTGTCCATCACCAACTCCCAGAGATCACTCAGACTCACGTCCATCGAGTCAGTGACGCCATCCAGCCATCTCATCCTCTGTTATCCCCTTCTTCTCCTGCCCCCGATCCTTCCCAGCATCACAGACTTTTCCAATGAGTCAACTCTTCACATGAGGTGGCCAAAGTACTGGAGTTTCAGCTTCAGCATCCATCCTTCCAATGAATATTCAGAACTGATTTCCTTTAGGATAGACTGGTTGGATCTCCTTGCAGTCCAAGGGACTCTCAAGAGTCTTCTCCAACACCACAGTTCAAAAGCATCAATTCTTCAGCGCTCAGCTTTCTTCACAGTCCAACTCTCACATCCATACATGACTACTGGAAAAACCATAGCCTTGACTAGATGGACCTTAGTCGGCAAAATAATGTCTCCGCTTATCAATATGCTATCTAGGTTGGTCATAACTTTTCTTCCAAGGAGTAAGTGTCTTTTAATTTCATGGCTGCAGTCACCATCTGCAGTGATTTTGGAGCCCAGAAAAATAAAGTCTGACACTCTTTTCACTGTTTCCCCATCTGTTTCCCATGAAGTGATGGGACCAGATGCCATGATCTTCATTTTCTGAATGTTGAGCTTTAAGCCAACTTTTTCACTCTCTTCTTTCACTTTCCTCAAGAGGCTTTTTAGTTCCTCTTCACTTTCTGCCATAAGGGTGGTGTCATCTGCATAGCTGAGGTTATTGATATTTCTCCCGGCAATCTTGATTCCAGCTTGTGCTTCTTCCAGCCCAGCGTTTCTCATGATGTACTCTGCATAGAAGTTAAATAAGCAGGGTGACACTAAACAGCCTTGACGTACTCCTTTTCCTATTTGGAACCAGTCTATTGTTCCATGTCCAATTCTAACTGTTGCTTCCTGACTTGCATACAGATTTCTCAAGAGGCAGGTCAGGTGGTCTGGTATTCCCATCTCTTTCAGAATTTTCCACAGTTTATTCTGATCCACATAGTCAAAGGCTTTGGTGTAGTCAATAAAGCAGAAATAGATGTTTTTATGGAACTCTCTTGCTCTTTCCATGATCCAGCGGAGGTTGGCAATTTGATCTCTGGTTCCTCTGCCTTTTCTAAAACCAGCTTGAACATCTGGAAGTTCATGGTTCACGTATTGCTGAAGCCTGGCTTGGAGAATTTTGAGCATTACTTTACTAGCATGTGAGATGAGTGCAATTGTGCGGTAGTTCAAGCATTCTTTGGCATTGCCTTTCTTTGGAACTGGAATGAAAGCTGACCTTTTCCAGTCCTGTGGCCACTGTTGAGTTTTCCAAATTTGCTGACATATTGAGTGCAGCACTTTCACAGCATCATATTTCAGGATTTGAAATAGCTCAACTGGAATTCCATCAAATCAATTTTCAAATTTCCCCAAATGACCCAATAAATGTTCTTAATCGCTGTTTCCCTGATCTACACTGCATTTAGATGCCATATCTCTTTAGCCTCCTTAATCAAAAAATAGCTTCCCCTGCTTTTTTGGTCTTTAACAACTGGCATTTCTTAAGAAAACAAGCCCTCACTTCTGAATTGTTTCCTCATGATTAGATGCAGGCTAAACATCTGAGGCAAGAATGCTACCTAATGACAGGCATGGCTATCAAGTCAGTGGGTACATGACAGCCATTTGTTCCGCTTTTGGTGATGTTAGATTGCTTAAATTTGATCACACCCTGAGTATGGAGTATTCTCCATCCTAAAGGTGCCTTTTTCCCTTTGTAATCAAATAGTCCAAAGGGCAACCCTTTGAGAATGTTCTGTTTCTCAACAATCTTTCACTTGCTGACTTTATCATCCCCTGATCATTCTTGCCTGAATCACTTATTAATTACCAAGATTGTAAAATGAGGATTTTCTCTTCCATCATTCTTTCTACACTTATTGACAGGCACCCTTCGAAAACACTTTGTGATTGTAAAACCACCGAGGACCACCTCAATGAGAGGGTGAGGACAAGAATGAAGGTGCTTTCTGGGGAGACCACGCACCCCAGAGGAAGGGCACGTGCCTGAGTGAAGTCTGGCACTAGGGCTGGACACACACAACTCTGCATTTGATGCTATGGTGATACTCTCTCTTCGGTAGATCAGCTTCAAAGGAATACGCCCATTGTGTAAGCTGTGGATGTTTACCATGTTTTTGTTTCAAGATGATGATGGAATACTGGCAAAGGATCTAAAGGAACTATATTTTTCAAGCTTCATTCAATAACCTCTAGCTTCCTCCCTGAAGCAGGGGGAGAAACCATGAAAGCATCAGACAGAAAATTGGACATGCCTGAAAAACACAGGAGATCATTCCTAAAGTGTGCTTGGCTCTGAAACATTTTTTTTTACAGTACAGATCAAGCACCTCCAAATCAAACCCTTTCATCTTGCATGGCTTTTGTTCAAAGAAGGAAAAGGTATTTCTCTCTACCCCCTTCTACCTCTCCTATGGAGAGATACTCTGAGCCTTTAATATAAGTTTATAAACTTGATCAGGCTAATTGTCTTCAGACTATTGTGTGTGTGTGTGTGTGTGTGCGCGTGTATGTGTGTGTGTGCGTGTGTGCATGCTTAGTCGCTCAGTTGTGTGTGACTCCTTTGCGACCTTATGGACTGTAGCCCACCAGGCTCCTCTGTCATGGGTTTCCCAGACAAGAATACTGGAGTGGGTTGCCATTTCCTTCTCTAGGGGATCTTCCCAACTCAGGGACCAAACCTGTGTCTCCTGCATTGGCAGGTGGGTTCTTTACCACTGTACCACCTGGGAATCCCCTCAGACCACTTTAATGCCACAAAAATGCTAAAGCTGGTGCTTCCAAGGATCAACACCTACCACTGAGTTTCATATTAACAAAATCAAAAGAATATTTTAGTTTAATTCAATATTCACAGTGTAATCATGAACACTCTGCCAGTGGTGCCACTCTGGGATGTCATTTGTGAGTGTTTATACTTTCCAAGGTGCAATAGAGAAAGCCAAAATCAGTGTATACTTATTACCAATATATAACAGAGATAAATTACTGAATAGTTGTTATAAATCACCATAAAAGGATAAAATCTTAATCTTAAAAGGGGTCATAGAGACCTAGTCTAATCTGTTACTCAATGCCAGGAGCATGTCTTCAGTACTTGAAACAGCAATGCCATCTCTGTGTAAATACTGCCAGCAAGAGACAGCCCAGGACACATGATGTTCATTCCACTAGTCATCACCTCAACATAAGACAGTCTGGAGACCATGGAGTTAAGAACCGATGTGTTTTGCATGTAAAGCTACCAGTATGCCAGAAAAACACAGTAGTAGAAAAATGCAAGTTTAATAACAGACTTCCATTCAATACTAAGATTTTCCAAACCATTTAAAACAAACTCTTACTACACAAATTGGATATACCAATATTAAGCAAGTTAACAGGTAACGTAAGTTTCAGGCCAAAGAATGCTGTGATTTCTCCCCCTGTATCTCTATCCCTGAAACAGACTTTTCACAGTACCATTAAGTCAAAACTCTCCCATTTACGTCTTCCATCAGAGTCCCAAGGACATCAGTTTATTTCCTTCTGTCCACCACACTTGCTCTGCATATATGGGCTCACTTGGTTAAAAATCCCTTCTATTCTCTTGATCTAGTCACAATCCAGAAGAGTGGCAATGGCAACTGATAAACATAAGGAAATATGTATATACAGAAGTAATTAATGACTTTAAGCCTGGGTGATTAGAACAGTGCTATTACAGAAAGTTCTTAAAGAGATGGGAATACCAGACCACCTGAACTGCCTCTTAAGAAATCTGTACACAGGTTAGGAAGCAACAGTTAGAACTGGACATGGAACAACAGACTGGTTCCAAATAGGGAAATCAGTATATCAAGACTGTATATTGTCACCCTGCTCATTTAACTTATATGCAGAGTACATCATGAGAAATGCTGGGCTGCAAGAAGCACAAGCTGGAATCAAGATTGCCGGGAGAAATATCAATAACCTCAGCTATGCAGATGACACCACCCTTATGGCAGAAAGTGAAGAGGAACTAAAAAGCCTCTTGATGACAGTGAAAGAGGAGAGTGAAAAAGTTGGCTTAAAGCTCAACATTCAGAAAACTAAGGTCATGGCATCTGGTCCCATCACTTCATGGGAAACAGATGGGGAAACAGTGTCAGACTTTACTTTTTGGGCTCCAAAATCACTGCAGATGGTGACTGCAGCCATGAAATTAAAAGATGCTTACTCCTTGGAAGAAAACTTATGACCAACCTAGGTAGCATATTCAAAAGTAGAGACATTACTTTGCCGCTAAGGTCCATTTAGTCAAGGCTTTGGTTTTTCCAGTGGTCATGTATGGATGTGAGAGTTGGACTGTGAAGAAGGCTGAGTGCAGAAGAATTGATGCTTTGGAACTGTGGTGTTGGAGAAGACTCTTGACAGTCCCTTGGACTGCAAGGAGATCCAACCAGTCCATTCTGAAGGAGATCAGCCCTGGGTGTTCTTTGGAAGGAATGATGCTAAAGCTGAAACTCCAGTACTTTAGCCACCTCATGCGAAGAGTTGACTCATTGGAAAAGACTCTGATGCCGGGAGGGATTGGGGGCAGGAGGAGAAGGGGATGACAGAGGATGAGATGGCTGGATCACATCACTGACTCGATGGACGTGAATTTTAGCGAACTCTGGGAGATGGTGATGGACAAGGAGGCCTGGCGTGCTGAGATTCATGGGGTCGCAAAGAGTCAGACACGACTGAGCAACTGAACTGAACTGAACTGAACTGAAAATCACTGCACATGGTGACTGCAGCCATGAAATTAAAAGACACTTCCTTGCTGGAAGAAAAGCTATGACCAACCTAGATGGCATATTAAAAAGCAGAGACGTTACTTTGCTGACAAATGTCCATCTAGTCAAAGCTACGGTTTTTCCAGTAGTCATGTATGGATGTGAGAGTTGGACTGTGAAGAAAGCTGAGCCCCAAAGAATGGATGCTTTTGAACTATGGTGTTGGAGAAGACTCTTGAGAGTCCCTTGGACTGCAAGGAGATCCAACCAGTCTATCCTAAAGGAAATCAGTCCTGAATATTACTGGAAGGACTGATGCTGAAGCTGAAACTCCAGTACTTTGGTCACCTGATGCAAAGAACTGACTCATTCGAAAAGACCCTGATATTGAGAAAGATTGAAGGCAGGAGGAGAAGGAGATGACAGAGGATGAGATGGTTGGATGGCATCACCGACTCAATGGACATGAGTTTGAGCAAGCTCCAGGAGCTGGTGATGGATAGGGAGGCCTGGCATGCTGCAGTCCATGGGATCGCAAAGAGTTGGACACGACTGAGTGACTGAACTGAATTACAGAAAAGGAAAAGGAACTTAATCTGGTTAGGTTTAGAAGTAAAAGGTTTGAGATGATGGAAAAATGCTCAGTGTCCAGGTTTGAAATCCAGAACAGATATCAAATTGAGTCACTCAAATTGAGTCATTGATAGTAACATTAGTAAGAAATATGACAGATCAATTTCCTAAGGAAAAGAGAAAAGAAGAAAAGAACAGCAGTGAAGATATCCTCCTTATTCTCCCCTCCAATATTTCTGCCTTATATATTATCTTTTGATTTTCTAATTTTTTAACTATTTATTTTAATTGGAGGCTAATTACTTTACAATACTGTGGTGGTTTTTGCCACACATTGACATGAATTTTCCCAATGAATATTCTTATCCATAACTTCTGTAATGTTAAGAATCAAGTCTCACATACCTTCTGTTACTGGAGTCATAGAAGATACTCAATAAAATCATTTTGGCTGGTTCTAATAACCACCCTAAACTATCTATGAAAAATCTAGTAGTAGTGGAACTTGACCAACACATACTTCTTAGACAGTAAAGTCCACCTTCTAAGGGTGCGCTGGAGTATCATTTATAACGCCTCTTTGCAGGCCAACACCAAAGGACGTCTTTATACTACTTCATTCATTCTATGAAAACTACTAAAAATTCACTGTGTGCAAGGTACTAGGCTAAGATGCAGCTCTTAGGAGACAGAACACTAAATCAGACAAGGTCCTCTCTCTTGTAGATCTTACAGTACTGTCACCATCTTCTGCAAGGTCAAAGATAAACTTGTGTCTTGAATCATTTTAGGGTGCTCCACTGCAGTTGCTAATACAAATGCTTATAATTTGATAGCTTTTTTTTTGACTTCAGGAAACAGTCTAAGCTACTTCAACAGGCAGTAACATTCTTTGAGTATAATTGCTACTTTCTTTGTAACTATAGATAAAACTTCATATTCATAAAGTTCTCCATCATCAACTTTATTCATACACTAAAACTGGTAAAAAGTTCACTAATTTTTTTATGTCCATAAGCCACAGTTCAAATTATCCTGGCCTTCCCTGTGGCCCATAAAGCCTCATCACTTGCCTAAATTTCTCCCTTCCCCTACTATACAAATAATTCAAATTCTTCTTCCCTTCCATGTGGTCTCTGCAATTCATATACACTACTATCTCCTTTCTCTGAATTCTGATAATTTTACATATAGCCAGCCTCCATCAATTGAATATTTAGGTTTAAGTTTCCTTATGTTATTCAACAAGCATTTCAGTTAAGCTTTTTTTTTTCCCCTTTATGGGAATATACCAATAAATTCTTTAAGGGAAATTTCCACACTTATGTGTCTGTGTGTGTCTTTGTGTGTGTGTCTGTGTGTGTCTTTGTGTGTCTGTCTGTGTGCATATGTGCGCTCACTGGCACCATTTTATGCAACTTTCTACTTATAGAAGGCAGACAATATATGTAAATGCTTCTTCATATCTACAGAAATTCACAAAGCACTTTCTATACTTGGACCTTTGATAAATGCTTTAGATCATAATATTGCTTGTTAGACCAACACATATTCATTCTACTCACAACCTAACTCCTCAGGGAAGATTCTATCTTAATGGAAGATGGAGGATGGGGGTAAATTTTTTAGCATATTTATACCCCTATTACTGCTCTACTGTTCTTCATAATTTAAGGTAGGATCACTAACAACGGAAACAGTGAGAGACTTTATTTTGGGGGGCTCTAAAATCACTGCAGATGATGACTACAGCCATGAAATTAAAAGACTCTTAGTCCTTGGAAGAAAAGCTATGACCAACCTAGACAGCATATTAAAAAGCAGAGACATTTCTTTGCTGACCAAAGTCCGTCTAGTCAAAGCTATGGTTTTTCCAGTAGTCATATATGGATATGAGAGTTGGACTATAAAGAAAGCTGAGCCCCAAAGAATTGATGCTTTTGAACTGTGATGTTGGAGAAGACTCTTGAGAGTCCCTTGGACTGCAAGGAGATCCAACCAGTCTATTCTAAAGGAAATCAGTTCTGAATATTCATTGGAAGGATGGATGCTGAAGCTGAAACTCCAGTACTTTGGCCACCTGACACAAAGAACTGAGTCACTGGAAAAGACCCTGATGGTGGGAAAATTGGAGGAGGAGGAGGAGGGGACGACAGAGGATGAGATGGTTGGATGGCATCACCGACTCAATGGACATGAGTCTGAATAAGCTCTGGGAGTTGGTGATGGACAGGGAGGCCTGGCGTGCTGCAGTCCATGGGGTCATAAAGAGTCGGACATGACTGAGCGACTGAACTGAACTAAACATCACTAACAATGAGTTAAAAAAGGAAGACCAGGGAGTTATGAGTTACTAATAGGGATAAAAAGAAGTCTAATACCAAAGCTATTGGACCTAATAATATCTTGCCTTTCATTTGCAGACCTGGAGTAATCAGACCAGTGCCACAGAGAGGCAGTTTCTTCTTGAGAAGTGATAATACCCTCATGGCAATAAAAATAGTCACTTTAGGTTCATTTAGTTCAGTTCAGTTCACTCAGTTGTGTCTGATTCTTTGTGATTCCATGAACCACAGCATGCCAGGCCTCCCTGTCCATCACCATCTCCCAGAGTCCACCCAAACCCATGTCCATCGAGTCAGTGATGCCATCCAACCATTTCATCCTCTGTCGTCCCCTTCTCCTCCTACCCTCAATTTTTCCCAGCATCACAGTCTTTTCAAATGAGTCAGCTCTTAGCATCAGGTGACCAAAGTACTGGAGTTTCAGCTTCAACATCCGTCCTTCCAATGAACACCCAGAACTGATCTCCTTTAGAATGGACTGGTTGGATCTCCTTGCAGTCCAAGGAACTCTCGAGAGTCTTCTCCAACACCACAGTTCAAAGGCATCAATTCTTTGGTGCTCAGCTTTCTTCACAATCCAACTCTCACATCCATACATGACCACTGGAAAAACCATAGACTTGACTAGATGGACCTTTGTTGGCAAAGTAATGTCTCTGCTTTTTAATATGCTGTCTAGATTGGTCATAACTTTCCTTCCAAGGAGTTAGGTTCATTAGGATCACTCTTTAGGTCAAACAGAACCACTACCCAACTATATCATGATCCAAAGTTTCAAACAAAATAGGGAATAGAGTTAGGAAAAGAGTAATAAAAACTGATCAAAAATAAATAGGCCAAAAGAAATAAAAAACACAGGACCTGAATCAGTCTGCACGGATGCCTCGGTGTGGAGGAGTAGCTGGGGGCCACAAAGAAAAGGCCACAAAGGAAACGCGCCCCAAAAATATGCCTGAAAGAACCATCTTGTGCCGGTAAGGGAGAGACAGAGTCATTGAAAACAACCTGATGCCTCTCATTTCTAGAATTAATGGAATCTCTGGGTCTCGAGACACTTACAAAACACACAAACTCACACAAACTCAAACACACAAACTCACACATCGTGCACATACGTTAGGTCGAAGCTACACTTGCTCATCAACAAGGTGGTCTCATCAGTTTGGAATGAAATCAGAAGCTCCTTTTCACATCCTACTAAGTCACTTCAGTCGTGTCCGACTCTGTGCAACCCCATAGACGGCAGCCCACCAGGCTCCCCCGTCCCTGGGATTCTCCAGGCAAGAACACTGGAGTGGGTTGCCATTTCCTTCTCCAATGCATGAAAGTGAAAAGTGAACGTGAAGTTGCTCAGTTGTGTCTGACTTTCAGCAACCCCATGGACTGTAGCCTACCAGGCTCCTCCGTCCATGGGATTTTCCAGGCAAGAGTACTGGAGTGGGGTGCCACTGCCTTCTCCGTTCACATCCTAAGACTCATATTAAAAAGCGTGTTTCTTTTTTGAACAGTCTTATAAACTAGTTTTAAATTCTTTTTAAAAAAATTTTATTGAAGCATAATTTATTTACAATGTTGTGCCAATCTCTGCTGTATAGCAAAGAGACTCAGTTATACACATACGGACTTTTTATATTCTTTCCCATTATGGTTTATCACAGGATATTGAATGTAGTTCCCTGTGTTATACAGTACGGCTTTGTTGTTTATCCACAATACTGTTTTAAATTCTGAAGACATTTATTATGGTGGGAAGAAAAAAATTGGGGAAGGGCACGGGGGTGGGGCAACTGATGAACCAGGCTGTCCCAGGCTTCACTTGAAATCATCTAGTGTCACCTTAGTCTTTTTCCTACAGAATAAAGCCTCAAAGTAGGGAGAATGCACACATTAATGAAGTGGAAACTGTCGTGGCAGGAAAACAAAGGTGGGCCTGCTAAATGCAAGTGAATCTAAATGGACTGTAAGGTTTGTTTCCTAGCCATCAAAAATACTTTGGAGGATTTGTGCCAAAATTAGAAATAAAACCATGATCTTTTCTCCCTGCACCCTGCAGAGTTGCCTTTGAAGTCACATGTGCTCTCCACAGGGCACAGACAGAAACAAAAATCAGGCACTTCTTAAGTTTTATTAGAGGCAGTTCAGTATGAGACAGTGTCCTTCCAGCATTTATTAAAAAGTCATTTTCAGCTCCTTCTTCTCAGATATGATGAGCTTTTGTCTTATGCCCTGGAATTTAAATCCATGCTTCCCTCTGGTGATACCTTCTGGTCCCAGGGATAGCCACAGGGACTTGGCCCAGCCACCTGGATCTGGTTCATACACTGCCTGGATGGACGTGCTCCAGCTCCAGGATCATAAGGACTGGGGCTGACTTTCTGCAGCCACCTGGCAAGACTTGGCTGGCTTTGCAGCCTTCTGGACTTCCCTGAATAGCTCATTGGGGTGCTTCAAGCCCCCCTTATCTCCCCATTCTGCCTTACCAGGGCTACATAAAATGCAGCTATCCCTTCCTCCTGCCAGTGTCCCATCTAGAAGGTGAGAAAAATAATCACATTTGACATAATAACAACCATAATGCTGGTATATTATGAAAACAATCCATCTGCAAAATCAGGCATTTCCTTGGTAAGCCTCAGGACAGCCTTAAGTTTGGAAATATTTATACTGTTTGTTTTGTTTTCTGCCCAGATACTGAGCTGAGAGTGGAAGTCGAAGTGTCCTGAGCCAGTGTCACATAAGTGGGAGCTAAAAGATCACAGAAGAGAAAAAAAAAAAAAATTTCGTATGTTCCAATGCATTAATTCACCCACTGTGTGAACTCAAAAAGGAAAAAACTCAAAATAGTGTATTTTCAGCATAAAAG